>NC_089592.1:65290348-65590348 GCF_019320115.1 Miscanthus floridulus | reverse complement strand
AGCAGGAACCGCACCTTGGCGATCGCCTCGCGGAGGCTCCCCAGGACCGACGACGACGACCGCTTCTTGGCCTTGGACGTCTCCTCCTCCATGGATGGAGAGACCTCAGAGACGACGGCCTGTTTCTCCCCTGTCGTCGTCGTCGTCGAAGACTCGAAGCTCTGGAGTCGTGGCAGACAAGGAGAGCTGGCGCGAGTGGAGGCGGCGGTTGGTTTTGTGTCGATCTGTAAAGCGGGAGGCGCGCGATTTTATATAGTGGCTGCCGATGTTGAAAGGTCACCGGTGTACTCCGACGTTGGCTGGTCGGTGCAGGAAGCTACTCGGTTTCAAGAAACTGCAGTGAATGTATCGGCGTCTACAAATACACCGGTAGAATACGCCGTACGCGTCGAGTAACGGTCAGAGGTGACTGCGATTATGCTTGGCCGTGACCAGCTAAGCAGCACCGCAATCATTGCTTACATCAAAAGGACCTGACAGACTGACAACGGTTGGAACAGCCAAACGGCACAGCGCCTCCGTCCGTCGGGAACATGCGGATTGAACGAGCCAGTTGGTGCTCGCTGTCGGTAACGTGCCGGACGCGACGACGATGCGATGCGCGGCAAGCCTGCAACTAGCACACGTTGGGTGCGACGCCGGACGACGCGGAGCCAGGTCAAACGTTTCCCGCTCGCGCTCGGCCGCACGCTCACGCCACCACCGGCCGCACGACTTCGCGACACGAGTGCTTCGGCGCCAAGTTTAAGCCAGAAGCGACAAAGCAGATGAGGTGCTCTGCTGACCGTCAGGTGTGCCAAATGCAAGCCCCCAACTCGGCCGCCTCAACCTCAAGGCATCCAAAGAGCCGGGGGCGTCACGTAGTCCAGTCAAAAAAATCAGAGCAGCCAGCGTGTCTGGATTGCAGTCCTAGAACCGACTGTATCATTCTGTTTTGGATCGAGTCGCATCCTGTCCTTCTGTAACTAACACTACAGCGACGTTCATTTTGCCAGACCAATTCACTACAGCGACGTTCATTTTGCCCTGGCAGCCTGACCCTATAAAAAGTAAAAACCAAACAGGTCGCAAGACCAGCTAAAAACTTTGCTCACGGCGGGCGAGCCGACTAGAATCTGCAGGTAGCGGACGCGGCCAACACGATACCGACATCGGCAGCAGCCTTACTATTTTCTCACAAGCGAGTGGAGAAAGGTTCGGCGACTCGGAGCTCGGAACACACTGGATGACTGGATCGTGTTTTTTTTTTTCAATATCAAAGAAGATGCACCTACTAGCGGAGTATAACGAACCGTACCGTGACAGAGTGTTGAATGCCTCTTCAGATTCAGACTCAGACATGCTCTTGAGACGAATCAGGGGGCGTTGTTGCTTGGAACGGGTTTTTCTATGGTGACGTCGAGAGCAACCGGAGATTTATTAAAGATGATACAGCGACGTGACAATGAATTGGGACTTTTATTTTAGGCTCTGAAATTTGGCGTCGTTTTCAGTCGGACTCGGACGGACGCCGACATGGTTACGGGGTGGGGCTGGGGTCCGGATGTCCAGACGGTGCACGTTGCACATCATTTCGCGCTCCACGCGGCCCGCGCCGTCCGTCCGACCGACAAGAGGGGAAGGGCGTGCGGCGCCTTCAATTCGGAAGGATCCGGCCACGGTATTGTATGGATGCCCTGCCGGTGCTGGGATAGATGATGTAACAGAAAGTGGAGAGGAGAGATGCAACACCCGATCTACTTTTGAAACATCCAAATACAACAGTTGCAACATACGTCTGAAGGCAGTTGAAACATTTAAAACATGCTTCTGAAACACTTGAAAAAACACCTAAAAACACTTGAGAACCATTGCAATTATACGCAACATCCAAATAAAACACATACAACGTATGTGTGAAACATATGCAACATCCAGATAAACACATTTTCAACATGCGTCCGGAAAACACAGATGAAACATCCTCTGAAACATCTAAAATACTTGAAATATACGCTTGCAACATGACTCTGAAACAATTGCAACATATGCAATATGTGCAACATCCCCGATCTACTATTGAAATATCCATATGAAATAAATGCAGCATACATCTAAAATGCCTGAAACGCTTCATCATATGCAACATAGGGGAGGGGAAGGCTGGGTCCGTCAATTCCGGCCGCCGAGGTGAGGGGAGCTCGGTCGCCAGGATGAGAGAGGGCATCGCCAAGGGTGAGGAGGGCGCCGCTGTCGACGAAATATGATTGGCAGTCTACCTAGGGGTATGCCCAAGGTAGTAGATTATCGGTAGACAGGTGCGCAAGCTACGAATGAAATGGTGACATAAGACAGACACGATGTTTTATCCAGGTTCGGCCGCCATGAAGGCGTAATACCTACGTCTTGCGTCTGATTGTATTGTTGTATGTAAATGAGATGATCTCTGAGAGGGGTCCCCTACCCGTCTTATATAGTCTGGGGGCAGGGTTACAGATCTGGAAACTAATCCCAACCAGTTACAATTGCCATAGGTGTCCGGATAAGGATTCCTATTCTAACCGATCATGATCTTGCTTGATCTCCAAGTCTGCCTTGATTCCTTGCGTGGGACTTCGAGCAGATCGGCTGGGCCGTGCGTCATCTTCTGGTGGGCCGGACCTCCTGGTCCGGGCCGGCCCAAACCTAGCCGTAAGGGTATAGGGGTTAATACCCCCACAGCTAGTCCCCGAGCACCATGTATTATGTTACGACACGCCGTTTGATCTTCTTCGGCTAATGCGGTCTGTCTTCATGTCATCTCCAACTGGTTGAAACATTGACCAAGCAAATGTGCCAGTATTCTGGTCAGCACAGAGAGCAGTAGACCACGATTATAGCCGAAGATTCCGGTTGTCCGAAGAATGCATAGTGCTCTAAAGAAAAAAGAAAAAAGATTTCTTTCCTGAGCAAGTGTGCCCACTTGTATTTATGAAAAGAAATGTAAGTGACTCTTGCACAGGAGTAGTTATGGTCAACAGTCAGAACATAGGGGTCGATAAAATAAGCACATTCACCGCAAGGTGAAGTGTGCCCACTTAGCCCCCGAGCCTGGTAGTAGGTGATGTAGGCACATGGTGCTAGGGTCTAAAAAGAATTCCCAGTTAAGTTGAGAATCCAATCATCGTACAAGCGATACAAGCTGCACCGGCAGGTGCATCGTACCGATGTAGTCCCCGAGCTTGCTGGAAGACGAGGTATCAGCCTTGTAGCAAGGTCTAAGTGAGAAAAAATAAATGCCTCTCAACTGTATGTTAGTACAAATCACATGTAGCCGAGGAGAGCGGTCCCCGAGCAATGGTCGGAGAGTGGTCGGGGCAGTCCCCGAGCGCAGCATGGGAAAGACGACGAATCCCCGAGAATAACCGTAGTCGGGACAGTCCCCGAGCACAAAGGTAGTCGGGACAGTCCCCGAGCACGAGGGCGGTCGAGACAGTCCCAAACACGAGAGTGGTCAGAACAGTCCTCGAGCACGATTGTGGTCGGGACAGTCCCCGAGCACAAGGATAGTCGCGACAGTCCTCGGCGACAAGGCCGAGGAGCTACGGATGACCCAGCTGGACTTGTCGATGAAAATAATTGGCGATATTAACTTGTGTGGAGGTGTGACACCACCCGTACAAGGAACGCTGTCAACAAGTCAGCTAGGAGCGCCGTCATCTTAAGCCAACCGGCGAAACCTGCAGTCTTGACCAGCCAAGCATCGGCGGGGCCATCTTCTTCAGCTCGATCAATGCTAGAGTCCCCGAGACCCGAGCACGATGTCAGGCCCAGCGAGTAGCAGGTGCCACGTGCCCCGACCAGCCAATAGTGTAGGCTATAGCTGTAGAAGAAGATGTAGTTGGGTTATTGTAAACTTGGACCTTTTCAGGCAAGCTTGTAATAACGTAATTGTATATCAACATAAGCTTGTTTGTTTTGTAGAAAACGTGTTTAAGCTTGGATATCATGTTGGTGTAACTAAGTTAGAACGTGTTGGCGTTCTGTTTAGTTGTACCGGTTTAGTCGACACGTCATCCTGAAAGGTTTGTATGGCCCTGGTTTGTCTTGTGGTCGGAGTGTGAGGTGCGTAGTTTGTGCACACGTAGAAACACACAAGTCAAACCAGAGAGCACCTACCGATCACCCGTAGCATAGAAAGCGGATCCCATACACATGTTGGGAGGAACCGGAGACAGGGCCTGCTCCGAGAACCCGAGAAGGGATGGTGGTCGGTTTTAACTGGTAGAGTTAGAATAACAATAGACTTCGAAGTGACACATTAGAGTGGTCAGAGAAATCATAATAGCTTTATTGAAATAAATCAAAAGTACAAGAGGGGTACATATCTTAGTAGCTAAGCATAGAAACGCCTAAGTTGGTCGATGTGCTAGGAATTTGGTACGTCTATGCCATCTAGGCGAGCTAACCTGTAAGACGTAGGGCGTGTGACCTCCTTAATCATGAAGGGTCCTTCCCATGGGGTTGCGAGTTTGTGGACACCAGCCTGATTCGTCTTCCACTTCAGGACCAGGTCCCCGACCACGAAGAACCGCTCCTTGACGTTCTTGTTGTAGTACCTGCGCAAAACAGCAAGGTATTTGGCTGTACGTACGCAAGAATCAAGCCGCCTCTCTTATGCACTATTCACTTCTAGCTCCCTCACTTCATTAGCCTTGTCTTCGTCGAAGTTCTCTACCTGTGCTGATCTAAAGGCTATATCTGCTAGGAGCACTACCTCAGCGCCATAAACCATAAAGTATGGTGATACGCCGGTATTATGACTGGGCTGGGTTATGAGACCCCAGACCATGGCTGGTAACTCTTTGAGCCATCTTCCAGGAGCTTTGTCATTCTCTCTATACATCCTCTTCTTAAGTGCGTCCAGGATCATACCATTTGCTCGCTCGACCTATCCATTAGCTCTAGGGTGTGCTACCGAGACGTATTTTACTATTATGCTCCTTTCATCGTAGAAGTCCCAAAAAGCGCTCCTGGTGAACTGAGTACCCAGATCAGAGATGATGCTATTGGGTATACCGAAGCGGTGGATGACCTGGCCGAGGAACGCGACAGCCTTTTCTGAAGATGCCTTGACCAGGGGCATGTACTCTATCCACTTGGAGAATTTGTCGATCAGCACAAAGACGCATGTAAATTTTCCAGGGGCCGGTTTGAAAGGCCTAATCATATCTAGTCCCCAGCATGCGAAGGGCCAAGAGGCTGGTATAGTCTGAATCTCGTGTGCTGGTACGTGGATTCTCTTGGCAAAAAACTGACAACCTTCACAATGGCGGACTAGCTTCTTTGCATCGGCTATGGCTGACAGCCAATAGAACCCTGCTCGGAAAGCCTTACCGACCAGCATTCTAGAGGCCGCGTGGTTGCCGTAGGAGCCAGAGTGGATTTTGTCTAGGAGATGTTCACCATCCTCCTGGGTTATACACTTCATCAAGATTTCCTCCTTCATGTTCTTGCGCCACAATTTGCCATCGACGAGCAGATACTGCTTACTGCGATGCATCAGGCGTTCGTTTTCTGTCCGATCAATGTAACCGCTACCATTTGTCAGGTACTTAATGAAAGGTACTCTCCAGTCAGGCTTCTCGGTGGTCGGAGGTGATTTGGTGGTGTTTGACGCCGGAACCGTAGCCACCAATGGCTGGTTTGGAGGCTTGTCGACCGCGGGATCTTCTTCTTTGATGGAGGGCGTGAGTAGGTCTTGAACAAATACGCCATGTGGGACTTTGGCTCAAGATGATCCTAACTTTGACAGCGCATCTGCTGCTTGATTTTTGTCCCGGACCACATGTGTGTACTCGATGCCATAGAACTTGCCTTCCAGCTTTCTGATCGCTTTGCAGTATGCGTCCATCTTTTCGCTGGTCGTATCCCAGTCCTTGTTGAGCTGGTTGATGACCAGTGTCGAGTCTCTATAGACATAGAGATGCTTGACACCGAGCTCGACTGCAATGAGTAGACCGTGTAGGCATGCTTCGTACTCGGCGGCGTTATTAGACGCCAGGAAATAAATCCTGAGGACGTATCGGAGCTGCTCCTTGGATGGTGATATGAAAAGGACTCCTGCTCCTGCGCTATCGATGTTGAGAGAGCCATCGAAGTACATCTTCCAATACTCGGCGAGCCCCTAAGAGGTAGGTGTGCTTAAGTCTGTCCACTCGACGATGAAATCGACAAGTGCCTGAGACTTGATTGTAGTATGGCCTGCAAATTCCAAGGAGAAAGGGCATAGCTCCATTGCCCATTTGACGATGTGCCTGTTTGCATCCTTGTTGCGAATGATGTCTCCCAGAGGATACTCGGTCATGACCACCATACGATATCCATCGAAGTAGTGTTTCAACTTTCGGGATGTAATTAGTATAGCGTATGTGGGGGATATACCCCCGGGTGCCACAAGATGGTACATGGGCCGCACCATCCGAGGTGGCCCGGCCCGTAAGATCAAGGCGTACACGGCTAGATTACAAGTTGTACCAAATATTGTAATAGTACCAAATAGGATACTTTACTTGTAACCCTCCTCCTCCAGACTATATAAGGAGAGGCAGGGGTCCCCCTCAGGGAGGACAATCTGTATACATCTCAATACAATATACCAAAGACACAGGACGTAGGGTATTACGTCGATCAGACGGCCCGAACTTGTCTAAATCGCTGTCTCTATGCCTTGTGTCACCATCTGGTTCCTGATTACACGCACCGTCTACCGACAATCTACCATCATGGGCATACCCCTAGATGGACTGCCGACCATATTTCATCGACAGTGGCGCGCCAGGTAGGGGGTGTGCGCGCTGATCTGTGGCAAACCAGATGGACCTCAAGATCATCAACATAGTCCGCGAGAATTCGTCAGATCGCGGCAACAACCATCGATGACCTGCGAGTGTCGTCCCACGATGATATCCGATGGCGGCGCTCTTCCTATCGTGGGACTATGGCGTCTCTAGGCAACTTGTCGCGAGATCAACAGGTGGCCTCGATGATCAGCATCATGACGAAGAGCGGCGCCTGCACTTCAACAAATCTAGCGATAGAACCGCTGCCATGTGATAGGCCTTGATCGAACATCGCGGGTGGTGCTGGTCATTACGTGCATCATCACCAGAAGGATCAGAGGCCACATCAACTATCGAACCATGCCTATGCAACCAAGGAAACATATACGTCGTATACAGGGCCATGCATCAATGGTGTGCGTATACATGTATATGTCATCGTTTTCTTGCATAGCATCTGATACTTCGTACAAGACCATGCATGCAGGCCAATTTGCACGTATGCATGCACCATACAGGCAAGACGATTAATCAACCAGCTAGCAATCAAGAGCACATGCGCATCTACAAGATCCAACCGGCTATGGAATCAATCTGCTACGACGGCAACTCGGCAACTTCCATTGCGGACCGACGTGTCGATCCGGTCGTCGTTCCGAGAAACTCCTGGTGACGGAATCCATCCACAAACGGCGGTAAAAACTCTAGAAGATCTAAAGCACAACTTCATTGAGGTCGACTTCATGGGTACGTGAGGCACGTATGGCGCCATGCGGCGGCTTGCCTGCCTCTGCATGGGCGCTGCCGCATCAGTCTACCTTTAGCAGGCAAGCAAGCTATTGGGCAATCCAAATCCAAGATGTACACGTCCCAGGGTGCGGACGTTTCCATCCATTAACAAGAAAGCAGCGAAGAGTCCATATACAAGCGACGCTCTATGTACCTCTACTACAGCACCACACGGATTGACATCGCCAAGATCCGAACCACGTCCGACTCCAACTCAGACACGACGGGGGCTTCAGCTTCCACGCTGATTGCCTCTGCTACAACAAGAGTTCGACGTCTACACGACATGACCCAATTCGACATGCAAACAATCAGGAGTTGTATGTATTCATACATGAACGCTTGCATGTACGTGCATCTACAGCACCATGCATACGAAGACCATGGATCATACAAGCAAGCTGTCTTTATCCAAGTCTCTCCACTAGCGGACGTTGAGGCCATGCGCTTCGCCCTAGGAACACAGTTCTACTTCGACGCTTTTTGACTTCGACACCAACGGGATCAACGCCGACAACTTCAACCCATGCTCTGGACTTCGTCAAGCTACGCCACGACTCCGCACGTTGCTGAGCTCCGACCACCGAACTGATTAAGCAGCCATGTCGACCATGGACCACACCGACCACGTCTTGAGCGGCTTCGTCGAGCTCCGACCACATCGACCACGGACCGAGCAGCTCTGCCGAGCTCCAACCACCTCGACCACCAGACCATGTCGCAATGATGATCGCCGCGAAGAACGGCGCTACGACAACCGCGACCACCATCATGATGATAGGTCGGAAAGCTCGAGGACTGGACGACTTCATCACCGCCGACCAGATTTCTATCCAAAGATAAGTACACTTCTAATATTTATATTTAATATAGTTTTCATTACGACCTTTCTCCACAACGTCCTTGTCATAATTATTCTTCAAATAACGTTTGTCCATGTATACCATCTTAAATATAACATACAACTATACTTAATGCAAATCCTCGACCAGTCATGTTGACGCTCAATGTCTCCAGAAAAGGTCCTGTCTCTGGCTCCTCCCTACACGTGCACGAGCGTCTGCCCTCTGCGTTATGGGTGGTCGGCAGTGGCTCCTTAGCGACGCTTTGTTCTTCCTACACATGCACGGGCTCCGCGCCCCGTGTTATGGTTAACGGGCTAGCTAGGGCTGGAGACTCAGCTACATACTAACTGGTCGGGCAATTTATATTAAGTATAAACACAAACTTCACATTAACACTAATGTTTACAAAGCACCAACTGCTTTATCACATCATGCTCATTTGCAAATGACTGCTGAGCGTCATACGCTATTTCTTCACCGCTGATTTTTTCTCCATAATTTATTATTTTGTACATCATGTACTACCATTCTACATATTTATATTGCAGTAATTTCAAGCTATGCTCGGGGACTTCGTCGCTCGCTTCTTGACCTACGCTCGGGGATTGCCTCGATCACTCTCCGACCATGGCTCGGGGACTTCGTCGCTCACTCCTCGACCTGTGCTTGGGGACTGCCTCGATCACTCTCCGACCATGGCTTGAGAACTTCGTCTCTTGCTCCTCGACCTATGCTCGGGGACTGCCTCGATCACTCTCCGACCATGGCTCGAGGACTTCGTCGCTTGCTCCTTGACCTGTGCTCGGGGACTGCTTCGACCACTCTTCAACCATGGCTCGGGGACTTCGTCACTCGCTCCTCGACCTATGCTCAGGGACTGCCTCGACCACTCTCCGACCATGGCTCGGGGACTTTGCGTCTCGACTACATGTGACTGGCAACTCGCATACAGTTGGGATATTTTTTCTCACTTAGACCTTGCTACAAGGCTCATACCTCGCCTTCCAGCAAGCTCGGGGACTATATTGGTACGACGCACCTGCCGGTGCATCTCGTATCGCCTGTACGACGATTGGGCTCTCAACTTAACTGAGAATTCTTTTTAGACCTTGGCACCACGTGCCTACGTCACCTACTACCAGGCTCGAGGACTAAGTGGGTACACTTCACCTCGCGGTGAATGTGCTTGTTTTTCGACCACTACACCTCTGATGATCAAAGATGCTACGCTTCAAGACGCACTTACATTTCTTTTCAGAAATAAAAGTGGGTACACTTCCTGGGACGGAAATCTTTTTCTTTCTTCTTAAGAGCACCATACATTCTTCGGACAACCTACTTCTCCGACGACAACGGTGGTCGGAGATGTCAAGAACTCAAGCCTCACTGTTCAGAGAAGGTTAAAATGGCGTGTCGCATCAGAATACATGGCTCTCAGGGACTAGCTGTGGGGGATATACCCCTGGGTACCACAAGATGGTACATGGGCCGTACCATCCGAAGTGGCCTGGCCCGTAAGATCAAGGCATACATGGCTAGATTACAAGTTGTACCAGATATTGTAATAGCACCAAATAGGATACTTTACTTGTAACCCTCCTCCTCCAGACTATATAAGGAGAGGCAGGGGTCCCCCTTAGGGAGGACAATCTGTATACATTTCAATACAATATACCAAAGACACAGGACGTAGGGTATTACG
Organism: Miscanthus floridulus; assembly: GCF_019320115.1. Taxonomy (NCBI): domain Eukaryota; kingdom Viridiplantae; phylum Streptophyta; class Magnoliopsida; order Poales; family Poaceae; genus Miscanthus; species Miscanthus floridulus. The sequence goes on along the minus strand of NC_089592.1, from coordinate 65,580,212 downwards.
TCGATCAGACGGCCCGAACTTGTCTAAATTGCTGTCTCTACGCCTTGTGTCACCATCTAGTTCCTGATTACACGCACCGTCTACCGACAATCTACCATCATGGGCATACCCCTAGATGGACTGCCGACCATATTTCATCGACAGCGTAGATCAGTTTCTGAATCTGTGGGTACCTAGTCTTGGATTCGCTGAGCACCTCATTGATGAAATAAATTGGTCGCTGTACCTTGTAGACATGGTCGGGCTCGTCGCGCTCGACCACCACGGCAGTGGAGACCACTCGATTAGTTGCTGTAATGTAAAGCAAGAGGGTCTCGTCTTCTCTAGGAGCAGTGAGGACCGGAGGTGATGTAAGAAATTGTTTCAGCTATGTAAAGGCAGCGTCTACTTCCTCCGATCACTCAAACTTCTCGGATGCTTTGAGCAGCTGGAAAAACGATAGTCCTTTTTCGCCTAATCTGGATATGAAACGATTGAGGGCAGCCATGCATCCGGTAAGCTTCTGAACATCCTTCACCTTTTTGGGTGGCTTCATGTCCAAGACAGCTTTTACTTTCTCTGGGCTAGGGCATATGCCATCGTGACTAACGACGTTGCCGAGCAGTATACCAGATGGAACACCAAAAATGCACTTCTTTGGGTTTAATTTCCATTGGAATGTGTTAAGGGCTACAAAGGTACATTCTAAGTTGTCGACAAGGGTGTATGCTTCCTTGGTTTTAACAACTACATCATCAACATAAGCCTCGACGAGGTCGTCTTTTTATCTTGTCTTTGAGGCAGGCCGGTATGGCGCGTTGGTAGGTAGCTCCAGCGTTCTTGAGCCCGAACGACATGGTCGTGTAGCAGTAGGCGCCGAAGGGCGTGATGAAGGATGTCTTGATCTAGTCGTCCTTTTTGAGAGCGATCTAATGATAACCAGAGTAGCAATCGAGAAAGGAAAGTAGCTCGCAACCGATAGTTGAATCTATGACCTCGTCTATGCGAGGTAAGCCGAAGGGGTCTTTAGGGTAGTGTTTGTTGAGATCAGTGTAATCAACGCACATTCTCCATTCGTTATTCTTTTTTGTGTATAAGAACTAGGTTGGCTAACCACTCCGGATGATACACTTCTTTGATCAATCCGGTTGCTAAAAGCCGTGTAACTTCTACCCTAATAGCCTTCTTTTTGTTGCGAGCGAACCATCATAGCTTCTGCTTGATGGGTTTGGCCTTGCCATCGACATTTAAGGAGTGCTCGATCAAGTTTCGAGGTACACCGGGCATGTCAGTGGGTTTCCATGCGAACACACTCACGTTGCTCCTCAAGAACCTAACGAGCGCGTCTTCCTATTTAGGATCCAGGTTGGCCCCAATAAGGGCCGTTTTGCTAGGATCACCATCGACCAGCTGGATCTCTTTGTGCTCTTTGGACTTGATGTTCTTGCGTGGGGCCTCGAGCTCTAGGATCTCCAGGTGGTCGGCTAGGGTCTACTTGGCATCGAGCATGGTCTCGGCCATGCAAATAGAGAGGTCGTGATCCTCTGCTATTTTGAAGTTGTCATCTCGCAGGTGTAAGCTGCGTATACATTGCCCCTAAGAGTTAGAACCCCCTTCTCAGTAGGCATCTTGAGCACCAAATACCTGTAGTGAGGTATGGCCATGAACTTGGTGAGCGCTGGTCGACCAAGGATAGCATGGTAGGTGCCTTCGAAGTCGGTGACCATGAAGTTGACGTAGTCGGTGCGAAAGTAGTCTAGGGTACCAAATTGCATAGGTAGCGTGATCTGCCCAAGAGGTGTGGAGCTCTATCCGGGGAGAACACCCTAGAACTATGCCTCGTATGGCTTGAGATCAGCCTGGGTTATCTTTAGGGCTGGCAAACTGTTCTTGAACAGTATATCAATGGAACTGCCGCCGTCAATCAGCACTCTATCGAACTGAACCTTGTTGATACAAGGATCGAGCACCAGAGGAAAATGCCCTGGCTCAGGTATTGTAGCCCATTGGTCCTTTTTGCTAAAGGAGATCTCGCGGTGAGACCAAGGAGGGAGCCGCGGATCGGCGATGAGGTTGTCGACATTAGCCACGTTCAAGCAAGCTCGGGCTAGCAGCTTGCGCTCTCGTTTGGTCTCGATGGACACTCTGCCCCCAATGATGGTGTGGACGTGGTTGGTTGGCCTGACGTACTTGTGATGGGGATCTGTGTCTTTGTCATCATTGTCCTCGTTACGCTGCTCCCCTACGTCGTTGGCTTGTCGGATTTATCCAGAGCCTGTTGGCGCATGTAGATGGATTTGAGAACATGACAATTCTCCATGGTATGGTTTGACTTAGGATGGAGCTGGTAGGGTCCTTTCAATGCTTTGGCGTAGTCTTTTTTGTAGTTGCGACGTCCACCACCTTTTTTAACGATGTTGACTTTGCCATCATCTTCCTGAGCACGCTTGCCCCTGTAATCGTCATGGCGATTACGCCGCTGATTACGCTGGTTGTGGTGGTCGTGAAAATCATTGAGCTGGTTGCGGCGATCAAAATTGTCATTCCGACCATAGTTGTCGTGGTAGTCGTCGTGGTGTGGGGGGTGGTCGGAGCGTGGAACCCTTGCTGCTTCTTTGATGATTATCTTTTTAGCATCATTGGCGTCCGCATATTTTTTAGTAGTAGCTAGGAGCGCTGTGACCGATTTAGGTCTTTTGCGGAGGAGCTTGTCCCTTAGGGCATCGTGGAAGCGGAGACCAGTGATGAAAGCTTCGATTGCCTCGTTGTTGGAGATTGATGGGACCTTGATGCGCATCTCCGAGAAGCGTCGGACGTACTCGCGCAGTGGCTCATCTTTGTGATCTCGAATCCGCTATAGATCATATTTGTTGCCGGGTTGTTCGCAAGTAGCAATGAAGTTGTCGATGAATGCTTGCTTGAGCTCTTGACAAGAATCAAAGTAGTTTGCCGGCAAGCTGACCAGCCATTGGTGGCCTGCATGGCCGACGACGACTGGGAAGTAATTAGACATGACGTACTTGTCAGCCATGGCTGATCTGCACGTAGTTTCATAGAGCATGACCCATAACTCGGGGTTCTCCTTGCCATCGTACTTCTGGAGTTTTTTGAGCTTGAAGTTTTTTGGCCACACGACTTGGCGAAGGTGAGGAGTAAACTGCTTCAAACCCGAAGGGCCGTGGGTAGTATCATATTCCATACGGTGATAGCTTTCGTGGGATGCATGATCATTGGCTCTTTGGTTAATGCGATCGCGCAGATCGCGTTCTCTGAGGGAATGGCGGAGATCGTTATTGCTATCACGACGATCCCGATTGCCACCCTGGTTGACCCCACGACCGCGGTTATCACGGTGATTGTCGCGGTTGTCTCATCGATTATCATCCCAGTTGTTGCGATGGTTGTCGTCTCGGTTGTCACGGCAGTTGTCATCCTGACCACCATCATGACCACCGTTTCTGCCTTAACGGTTGTCTAGTGGGTCATTGTTGCGCGAGCCATGTTGGTTAGGTGGCTGTGGGTGACTTGAGTACTGGCGACTGTGGCTTGATTCGACTGAGATGGATGGATCCTGGGCTTGGTTTGCAATCTCTGCGGTCTAAGCTATAGCAGCCATCAGGTAGGCTTGTACATCATCATGAATTGCCTGGATTTCTAGGGTATTGGGTAGTCGTTGCATTGTCGCCATAGCAATAGCTATGTTGGCACTTGGAGTCCTGAAGACCTACTTTTCCCCTACCCTATCAAAGGCATTGTTGAGATCGCGTGGCTGGAACCTTATGCGTCGTGCCTCCTCTTCTACCTTGGCTTCAGCTTGTCTACGATTAAACTAGTCAATATTGCGTGCTTCGCATGCTAGCCTTTCTTGTTCTGTTTCACCAACTGTTGGTGGTTCGTCATTACTGACGACATTGATCAAGTCTCCTCACCTTGGTGGGAAGGATGGGAATCGTGGGAACCCCGGGGAGTGGTCTAGGATATCCAGATCGTATTCAACTTCTTCATTGTCACGATGCTGAAGCTCAGTGTGGACGGAGCCATTAGATGCGATGCTGGGCTAGGAGATTGAGACGCCCTCTTGAACTATGTGGACCAATCCTTCTTGATACTCCTGAATCTGAACCATGTTGATGAAGTTGCGTGGCTTTGGCCGAGGTCGATGTATAAAATATAGATCCGAGCAGCGTTGTATATTGTATGCGTAGTTGGAAGTGGTGTTTCGCAGGCCATAGGGCTAAGCCTGGTAATTCTCCATCAAGGCTTCGCACTCAGAGAGCCGGAGACCCATTGCGGGGGCTGTTCGGTGACGAACGGAGTGCCCTTCAGGAGTAGACGTGACCACGAGATCCGTACCGAGTCGTGCAGGACAACTGGCCCGAGCTGGTCGGGTAGATCTGTTGTGGGTAGTGGTTACCTACTCGGTAGGTTGATTTTGAATCGAATCTACCAGAGCTAGAGTTTCAGCAAGCTTGGTGTCGACCTGATCGATGGAGTTGAGCAGGTCGGTGTTGTCGATCTGCCTCCCTTTGTAGCGAGGAAGCGAACGATGGGTTGTCGGTGTGGCTGAAGACGATGCTAGTGTGGCCGGAGCCAGATCCAACGTGGTTGAAGCCGTAGCTGATGCTAGTGAAGCAGTGGTCGACGTAGATTGGATTTGCACCTCCTCCGTGGTGATGGCGATGAAGTTGTCGGAGCCAGTGGTCCAGGTGATCTGGCCGATGGTGAACGTGAGGCCGTTCAGCGTAGCCATGGAACTAGGGATGATGACCATCTTATTCGTCTAGGGAGCAGTACGCACACCCCCTACCTGGTGCGCCACTGTCGATGAAATATGGTTGGTAGTCTACCTAGGGGTATGCCCAAGGTAGTAGATTATCGGCAGACAGGTGCGCAAGCTACGGACGAGATGGTGACGCAAGACAGACACGAGGTTTTATCCAGGTTTGGCCACTATGAAAGCGTAATACCTATGTCCTGTGTCTGATTGTATTGCTGTATGTAAATGAGATGATCTCTGAGAGGGGTCCCCTGCCCGCCTTATATAGTCTGGGGGCAGGGTTACAGATCTGGAAACTAATCCCAACTAGTTACAATTGCTATAGGTGACCGGATAAGGATTCCTATTCTAACCGACCAGGATCTTGATTGATCTCCAAGTCTGCCTTGATTCCTTGCACGTGACTCCGAGCAGATCGGCTGGGCCGCGTGTTGTCTTCTGGTGGGGCAGACCTCCTGGTCCGGGCCGGCCCAAACCTAGCCGTATGGGTATAGGGGTGAATACCCCCATAGCGCCACGCCAGGGTGGGGTAGAGCCACCCACTCCCCTGCAACACTACGGCGCCACCTCCATGGATCTCGCCTGTGCTCCATGGATCTCGTTGGGGTGGGGGAGAGGGTCACTAGATCCGTGAGCATTGGGCGCTCCCGGTGGGTGAGGCCATCGGGGTGGGGGAGGACGACGCCGAGGTGGGAAAGCGCGTCGCCGCCGGCTAGGGAGGCAGCCATGGCCGTGCGTGGGTAGGCATGGGACGCAAGCACAGAAGGAGGAGGAAGCGAGGGATAGGGTGTGGGGGTGAGCAGAGTGAGGCATCCGTCCATCACTGACATCTTAATTGGAGCATTACCGATTAGGTTTTAGTGTCTAGTTCATTTCATGAACCTGGATGGAACTATCTCGTTCAAACTTCTGATGTGTTTAGTTGGAGAATGAATGTTTTTTCAAAGCAATGCAGTGCATCTCTCCTCCTGTGATGTCGTGAGCATCTAGTTCTTTTAGCAATAGAAGGAGGTTACTGTGCGTCGGGTCATGCTTTATGGGAGCACGTGATCTCATCATCTTCCTCGCCCCATCGTCTTCGTCGCGTCTGCCTGTCCTACCCCCATCTTCATCGCCCACCGTCCACCCCTGCCGCACAACCCCTACCCTCTACTAATCTCAATCGGAGGAAAAATGGTCGGTCGCCCTAGCCACGAATTCTTCCCAACCGGTTGTCTTTCGCTGCTCGCTCTGTGGTGCCGTGCTGCCTCGCTTGCCACCCTTCCACCCGCCACTCGAGGCCCCCCTCCCCTATCTATGGCTGTCGACAATGGAGGTATCCTAAGAACCCCCCTCCTGCCCCAATCCCTAACCCCACCGCCACAGCCCTAGGTGGCAACAACTAGCTGCTTCGCCCACCTCTCTCTCCCTCCCTCCCTAATTTCGGCAGCGTTGACAGGTCTCGCTCTCCAAGCGCAGCGTGACCGGTCGCCAAATAAAGTTTGTGCTAACAATAGCCATAGATGTATCCCATTCTTTTCACTCAAACAAATTTAAAGACTGTCGGGTTCATAAACCTAGGGTCCCTCATGTATCGGCTTCCTAGCAAAAGATCGGCCCAGCAGATGACGTTGCGAACGACACGTAACTCCTGGGTCGGCCCAAAAAACCTCACAACAGGCCAGAAGGGCAATCCTGGTTCACTTCCGACTCCGGCCCTCCTCTCCGGTAGGAAGGCCTGGCCAAAGAGAAACGACGCTCGCTTTCGACCCCAGCCCGCCTCTCTGACTGGAAGGCCTGGCTTGCCCACCTTCGACTCCAGCCCGCCTCTCCGATCGGAAGGCCTGGCCGACGCTTATAGCTTTTCTCCGACTAGCGCAGTCGGAACCAACCAACCAGGGACGCCCGCTCGGTGAGGACCCAGGAAATGGGCGGAGCAAGAAAGGCAGGGCGCTCAAGTCAAACTACAGTACCAAGGACCGTACACTGTACACCTGCAGCACAGTACCGACAGGGCATGTCAGAAGGGTACCCTGCCACCTTCTAGGCATGTCAGAGCCCCAGCAGCGCGCCGACGTTTACCCTTCAGTGTTGTGGACGCCCTCAACTCCCATACCAGACGAACACGATAAAACCCCCCATGCGTCTGGGCACCAACAGTATGGTAGGCGCCAACATCTGCCATACCAGAAGAAGACGACGGAACCTTCCACATGCATCCAACATTAACAGTGTTGTGGGCGCCTACAATCATCATTGTACCAGATAGCATGGGTAACAAGACTTAATAGCATACGTAAAACTCTCCCCCTCTCACTTGTAAGGCCACCCCCTTCATCTATAAAATGGGATACGCTATCTCCCAATGGGGAGATCTCTTTTGACGACTCTAAAACGATCAAACGATTCCAGGATCAAGCACACAGAGCACACGCTCGAATACTTAGCGCACGTAGGAGCTCCCGTCACTCTCGGCCCTTCAGTCCGAAATCCGACTGGGCCTCTTGCATCCCTCATCTTTCTTCCTCTCGTTTGTAACCCCACAGCAAACTTCGAGCATATGGACTCAGGAATAAAGTCACTGACCGACTCAAACTGGATGGAGGGCACGTTGCCTGAACCAGTATAAACCCTGTGTCATTGAGTGTTAGGCTATAACCGATCACAACGTATGGCAAAACTACAAATATTTACGTGTTGGTCACTTTCTGCACCGACAAAGACGCTTCGGTGCCGATCTGTGACCAATGATTTGTCCTCTCCTAGGGTGAATGGAATGGTATCTCATCTAAAAAAACGAAAACAGCTTACACGTGCTGCACTAAAAATTACAGGTAAAGGACGCGGCTAACTTGGTACCGACGTCTTCTTTCAAAAAAAAATGGTACCAACGTCAGCAGTAGCAACAAGAAATCTGAAGGAAAAGTCAGAGGTCAGAAGATGCCCGGTACACCCAACCCGTACGTGACAAATAGTGTTGAACGCTTCAAACATTTAAAACCGGTGAAAAACGGTACAATGAGCCGAGCTTAACGAGTTGAGCTAAAGTCGAAAGACATTTAAAATCAAGTAATTTTTATTTTAAAAGAAAATCGAGTTTAGTCGGAGAAATTTTTAAACGAACCATTGAACTAGCTCAACGAGCTTCTTGTCTAGCCCTGTCGATAGAAACTAGGGCTTCTAAGATGCCGGCTTTTGTGAGACTGAGAGCAGCTGCATGGTTGGCTGCTAGGTGCCAGCGGTTGTTACAATAAGATTTTAGGATTGCCTCACGCTAGAGCTTTGGCATCTTAGTAGGGGTTCTTTGTTTTGCAACCAGTGCTAGAAATAAAGAAATATTTTTTGTCTTATCAACGGATTAACTGCAGAAGAGAAAGTTATATATGACAGGGGAGACGAGATATATGCTGCGGCCGCTGAGTGGAAGGACGATGCGAGGTGGAGTGGCAGACGATGGATACATCTCTGACAGCGAGAGAACTATTGGAGATGAAAGATGCAGGCAACGTGGGGGAGCAATAGGTGGATGATCATCCGCTTCAGCGTGAAAAAATGATAGTTGGAAGTTGAAGATGAGTTGCACTGATCTAACGGTGTATAGTTATCGGCTGAAAATTTTCTGAAAAAAGATTTGTCATACAGTCGTCTCCTCTATCCTACCGAACCTTAGCAGCCAAGTTCCCGGAACGCAGGGAACGTGGTACGACACCCACAGAAACTAGGGAACCGAAGGGGTATACAGCTTCGACTTGTTCCTTCAAGCACCAGAACGTGTACCATATCTTTGGCCTGTTCGCTTGGTCGTAAAAGATTGTAAATTTCTAGCCAAAACAGTATTTTTTTCTCACATCAAACCAGACAGCAGTAATAATCTACGATCGTATACGATCGTTTCAGCCCCAACCGAACAGACTGTTTAATGGAACACGCAGGGAACGTGGTGGTTGTTGGTTCATGCAGGTTAGAGTTTTTTTTTTTAACAAGCGGAGTTCGAATCCCTGTGCCTCTTATTTTTTCCAATCGTTTGTTCTTTTATTGGGCCGTTGGATTGTCCATGTAGCAAATAGCAACCATCCATCAATTATGAACCCTACCCTAAAAAAAAAAATCAATTATGAACCCTAAAGCCCATTCCAGTTCCAGGGTCCAAGCCGCACCACTCACCATCCTGACTTCCTGAGAGCTGCCGTCCGCCGCTACCCATGCACGGGCACGGCGCGCACGCAGCACGCACATGCACTCCGCCACCGCCCACGCAAGGGCACGCCGCCGGCGCACACGCACGGGCACTCCGCCTCCGCCTCCGCCACCACCCACGCACGGGCATGCCGCCGCCGCACACGCACGAGCACGCCACCGCCCATCGCCCCATCCTGAGAGCCCTTCCTGCTGCGAAACTGTACGACATGTTCCCGTTCCGCGAATGGGAACGAAGTTTCCGGAACGGGAAGGTCGGGCACGTTCCCGTCCCCGGCTGTTAAGGGGTGTTTGGTTCCGACTAAAATATTTTGGATTAAAATCTGTATTTTAGTTGGACTAAACAGCCAAACACTTGACTAAAAGTGGACTAAAATTTTTTAGTCCACAAAACTAGATTAAAATGGACTAAAAGGTGTTGGAGACACCCATGTCTCTTATTTATTACTCTCTCTCTCCACTTTAGTCTATTTTAATTCAAGAAACAAACATCACTTTAGTCCACTTTTAATTCATGGACTAAAGTGGACTAAAACTTTTAGTCTGTAGACTACCAAACAGGAAGTACAGAACTCTAGGCCTTTTTGCTTCAAGGGCCCAAACCTAATTCTTTTTGCTAACAACAGGTCCACAGATCATTCCTATTGCATGAAAAAAAGCCCAACTTCCCCAGCAAGTCTTTATGGCCCATTGGCCCTCGTTAAATAAATCTGTCGGGCAAGCTTTCATTGTCACAAGCTCCTGATCAGTCAGGTATTGATTAGATACTCACATAAACTTTTATATGTGTGGACAAAATTTTAACATTACATGTGCTTATATTTGTGGATGGAGGGAGTAGACAATTCAGTCCAAGGGAGTACTCCTTCGGTCCAAATAGATGTAATTATAAAATAGAATTAAGTTGAGTAATTTGAAGTTCAACCAACTCCATTAAAAGAAATACCTATCGTAGTAAATAAATGTCATTAAATTCGTCATAAAATACATTTTTATAGTATATTCCCTCAGTTCAAAATTATAAGACGCTTTGACTTTTCTAGATTCATAACTTTTGTTATACACCTGGATATATATTATGTCTAGATACATAGTAAAACTATGAATTTAGAAATGTCAAAATGTCTTATAATTTGGGACGGTAGAAGTATCTATTTTGAGTCATATATGTTAATAATACTTTATACTATATCTCAGAATGGAGAGTATAAATTTAGTTAAAACTTATGATAGTTCTATTTTGACTAAACCTAGAATTACTGCATCCTTGACAAAAAAAAGACCGAGGTATAGTAGTACTCCCTTTGTCATAAAATTCAGTGCATTCTGGCCATTTCTCAGACAAAATAAGAGAGTGCAATAGACGCATGTAGCCATCACTTAACTTCCTATTATATTGAAATATGATTTTATTCCGCAGGATTAAAGGATGAACTCTTAGTCTCGGTACACAAAATATGGCAAGTACATGAACTACTTTCCGTATACAAAATAGTCACATATTTTATTTAAGTAATCATTATTTTCTTGTTTCCCAAATATACTATATTTCAGGACAAATTTCCTAGAATGCACTAGCACAGAGAGAGTTACTACAAAGCGTCGGAGGTGAGGTACCTATATGCATTGACCATACTCGATAAGGAAAAGGTCTACCTTATCTCACCTTCCTCTCTAATATCTCAAGCACGTGGTACAACGGCAGAGGTATCTGAGAGAGATGTTAATGGAATAAGAAAAGGAGGCGTAACCATGCAAGTGCCTGGACGAAGGGAGTGAGCAACTTCTTTTAATTTATCTTGGAAAATAAACGAATTAGGAAAAAAAGAAAAAAAAAGTGAATAGTACACTCAAATGTGACCACAAACCTAAAATAACTCATACATATGTTGAATAATCATTACTCACTCTACCACCAAAGTTCTTTGAAACCGCTCCGGAGGACTGAACAGGGCAGGAATACTTGGGTTTGCAATGATAATCTGATCAAATTGGACACTCTTCCTTCTCGCTACTGGATAAATTAATAACTGGGTGCAAGAAGAGTGTGCATGCATTCTCCTTCCCAACACATTAAGCATGCCGAGTTACCTGCCGATGATATATAGAACAGTAATACTATAAACCGGGCGTTCGTGACGGCCCGACGCACCATTCCACAGATCGCTCTGTACTCGCAATTCACTTCCTCCCGCTCCGCTCGCTGCTTCCACTCGCTCTCTCCTGCACTCACTCCGCCCGCTCCCCCACACTTGATCTCTGTTGCGCCGCTCCTCCGCTCGCTTTCCTGTCAGCTCTCCGGCCGTCCCTGGGACGGGGACACCGCACGCAGCGTCCGCCCGCCCGTGCTCCCTTCCTCCCTTCGTCCCTCACCCTCCGCGACCTCCATGCACCCCACTCTCCTTGTGACCCAGCTCCCGCACCCCCACGGAGACGAGGACGACAACGGCGACTCCGACGAGGTAGCTCGCAGAGGGATCTAGATCTGAGGCTTGCTCCTGCTCCTCCTCTGGATATGAGCCCTTCTCCTCTGGATCTAAGGGATGCGGCGGTGGCTAGAGTTCCAGCGAGCTCTCGGGGTCAGATCTCGCCGTGTTACACTGGTTTTTTTATGTTGCAACATATGATTTTTGAATGTTGCAATGAGATTTTTTTGGGTTGTTGCAACAGATGTTTTTGCGATGTTGCAGTACAACTGCTTGAGATGTTGCAGTATATTTTTTTCGAATGTTGCAGCATAATTTTTTGATGTTGCAGTACACATTTTTTTGATGTTGCAGTATATGTTTTTTCATGTTGCAGTATATGTTTTTCAATGTTGCAGTACACATTTTTTGTTGTTGCAGTAGATATTTTTTTATTGTTGCATCAGATTTTTTTAGATGTTGTAGTGCCTATTTTTCAATGTTGCAGTAGATATTTTTTCGATGTTGCATTACATATTTTTCGTTTGTTGCAGTAGATATTTTTCGTTGTTGCAGTAGATATTTTTCGATGTTGCAGTGTATGTTTATCAATGTTGCACTACATATTTTTTCGATGTTGCAGTTGGGGAAGGGGGGACAGGAGCGCGTTGGGGAGCGGAGCCGTCGTCAGGGGGGGCACGACACGGTCGGGGGGTGCTCCTACGGGGGCGATGCAAACGGATGGGGATGAGGATGGCGGATAGGGGATGGGGATGGGGATGAGGATGGCGATGGAGATGGGGACGAGGTGCGGACGTGTCAGGCGTGCGTGGGGGCATCCCGATGGAAGCGAGCTCGGTTGCGGACGATAGGGATGAGGTTGGGGATGGGGATGAGGTTGCTAGTTGTAAGCGAGGGGCATCCAGGAGCAGCAGCGTGAGCGTTCGACGCTAGCGCCCGGACCAGACGTCCGGACGCTAGCAGTTTCCTATATAGAATAATATGAAAAGGAGGAGCCAAAGTGGGTTGGTAGCCACAGGAAAATTGGAGCCGCACGACAGGAGCTTGACTCATGCCGCAATTCGGTACGGGCATGATTAGCCAAGGCGCTTATCCGAACACCCCGCGAGCACCAAGCTACCTGCCCACCGAACTACTGCTGCTACAGTAGTAGCACGCGCGCGAGTCCAAACCGCTGACGCCACTGCTACTTGCCTCGTTCGTTTGGGTAATAAAATATGACTGAAATTATTGTTGGTTGATTTATTGTGAGAAAAAATACTATTTATTAATAAAAAATACGAATGGTAAGCGAAGAGAACCTGGCATCTCACCGTAGATTTTCCACGCCCACACCTGAGGTGAGCGCTGACGCCTGACACCCCCAACTTAGTCAAAACACTCACCAACCGTCCACGAGACCACGAGTCGCACTCGCACACCGGCCGCTTCGTTCCCATAGAGCTGGTCATTGACCGTCAGTCCCCCAATGCAGCTGCACGGTTGGCGGAAAAATTGATGGAGAAGGTGTCTATATGTTTGGATTATTGTCTAATCCCAAGTTTAGCGACTAAAGTTAATGACTAAAATGTTAGATCATTTATGTGGTCTAAAGTTTTTATAAGGCGGTCTAAACTTTATAACACTTTAGATTTTTCGTTTGGAGCCTAACAGCTAAGGTGATTTAAAATTTAGTAGCTAAATTTTAGACCATAAGAAATAGAACCCTTATGCCACTGTCAAAGGCACACCCCTATAGTTTATTTTTACCAACGGTCCGTCAGATTTCTAAGGATATTTGTGACCGATACCGACTCTACCAAGGCTCTCTAGAAAACTAACCACTTTTAGAGGTGATTATGCAATCAAGTTAGTTGGTGTTTGGACGCGTCCGTAAAAATATTTTTTTATAGATTAAAAGTCGGTTGTAAACAGCAACTTTTTAGTGATAGGATAAGCCCACTAGCGAAACACCATGCCACAAGTGACCAAATAATTAACTTATCCTTTTGTATTAGCTTTCATGAATCTTGTATTAAATATCTAGGGACCTAAATGATCTCAAATAAAAAAAAGTCAAGTATAAAATTTTAGAGCTTGCCCAGGGTGCAACGCTATAACTTTGATATAGGACGTGTCTGTATCCTAAACGGTTTAAAGTTTGAAATTTAATATTTTGAAAATTTAAATCATATATTTAGGACCCTAAATAATTTTAAATGAAAATTGTCAGCTACAAAGATGTAAATCTCGCCAACCTATACAGTTTTGATATAAAATTTATCTAATTTCATGTAAGGAGTTATAAATTTTTTGTGCTGCACTAATTTCTAGGAACGGTACAGTTTACATTACCAATCGCGCAACTAAAGATGGATTCTAGCCACGGTTGATGTTACCAAGCACATCAAAAAATGTCTCTATTTCTAAGGGTGGTTATTAACACATAGGTTTTTTTGGAAGGAACTATTAACACATAGTGGCATCATTTTCCCTTGAAGATGATGCCATCACCGGTGGCCGGTGGGTGTGGATCTGATAGAGTAGAACAACGAAAGTAGGGTTGGGTTATCAGCTAGTTCTTTTATCGTCTCCCCCCTATCTATTTGGTTTGGCCATGCATATGGTGCATATTGCACGGAACAACGAAACGATTACCGTGGGAGTATAGACACTATGGCCCTGTTGGCAGTGGCGGATGTACGATGCGGGATAAAGGGGGGCTAAAACAATGGAGATGTTGATTTGCATGAAGATTTAATGGTGAAATCAAGCTTTTGCTACAGTAATTAGGCTTGAAATCAAGAAATTAGGGGCCCCAGCCCCCCCTGTGGATCCGCCGCTGCCTGTTGGGTTCCCTGGCTTATCTCTATCCTGGCTAGGATCTAAGCCTGGACAGTCCAAGCCTATTTCCAGCAAGTCAATCTGTAGTTGTTTGGTTGCTTGCATTGTTTAAGCCTGGTTAGTATCGGGTGTGTTTGGTTGCAGGGTTTGCATTGCATACAATTACCTCTTCTCTATTATGATAAGATTACCCTCTCAAAGTCATTTCGTCGAATACCTGGTCTGCGCACGCGGCGGAGCAGCGCGGTGGCGGAGCTCGTTCCGGAGCTGGTCCGCAAGCTCCCCGGCGACCCCGGCATGAAGAAGGCATCCATGCAGCGTCAGCAGCTCCATTGTGCTCGCAAGCTGTGAGCGCCCTCCGCCCCAACTCGACCAGAGTGACCGCAATGGGTGCAGGCGGCGATACGTGAGGGCACGCCGCGCACGGCATGGGGAAGGAAGAGGGCGAGGATCAGCAGATGATGTTGTCGGGCTCGCGGAGGTGATGAGCGCAACCCGCCGGTCCATGAGAAGCACCGCCTTGGCGCTGTTGGGCTCGCGGAGGTGGAACTCGTGGTCGCCACGGCAGCGCGTTCGTGTCCTCCTGCTGCCCCCATGGCAGCACGTCTTCCAGCTCCCCCCGCGGACGGGGGCGTGATTTTCGCTCGAGAGGACGTGGTGGTGATGCTTTCGGTGGCGGCGCGGGCATAAAGAGCGCGGACGAGATGCAGAGGAGCGGCGCCGTACGATGGACAACCTCTGTTGATGCGAGGAGATGCGGAGATGCAGAGGAGCGGCGCTGAGCTCTGCGGACACGAGGAGATGCGGAGATGCGGAGGAGCAGCGCTGACCTCTATGGAAGGGCGTTGGATGGCGCGGTGGAAGGTCTGCGTGAGCGCCTCCATCTTGGAGAGGTCGAGCGAGAAGTGCTTCGAGACGGTGAGGAGACGCACAGGGAGGCCTGGCCAAGCCAGGCTCCAGAAAAATGGAATCGGATCTCGTTCTTTCTTGGCCTGGCTAGAGGCGTACGAATGGCCCCGAAAGCTAGGCTCCAATCCATTTACTGCCAACCAAACAAGTTCATCTTGACTCCAGGGAACTAAGCCAATGATTAGACACCCAACCAAACAGCCCTATCAGTACTATCGATACCAGCATGCATGACGATGAAAACGCACCTGAATCAATAGCGGGGGAAAGTACCAAATGAGGTAACAAAACTATGAGTAAAAATATCGAGACAATATAATATTTTATAGTGTGATAATACAACTTTGATTCATAACACCGTACATAAGATGGTTCATAAAGTTGGCCAAGTTTGATCATTCTTGGAACGCGGGTTTTTTTTTTCCTTTTCTATGTTTTGCTATGAAAAATAAACTGATTTTTGTGAAACTTTTATATAATTCCTGTAAAATTTGTGCGTTGCAAAGGGCCCTAATGTTGGAATGGCTTTTAAATCATAGGAAAGGACTTATGAGGTGTTGAACACTTAAATCGATGAGCTTAGGTCCATTTGAAAGAGGCTGACAAAGTGCCGCCGAGTAGATAATATTATTTATTAGAAATATACAATTCGCACTAACGAAAGGCATGGAGAAAATTAAGTCACCAAAGAACACTATAAGAACAGGTCCCAATTAATGTTCGTGTTTAGTTTAGTGCCAATAAAGAGGGGATGTAATGCAAAATATTGTACTTGATTAGAATAATATCTTAATCCAAATAAGTCTTACAAGCAAGAATCTTATTCAAAGTTAAGAGAGGTGAACCGCAACTCATAATCATACATTCGAGACCTATTTGTTTCGCGCTCTGCAAGGCATTCGATCCTGGCCCAGGTGTCCCAAATCAGACACCCGCTGCTTGGGTCAGCGGCGCCGGCGAGGAGCAAACCAAAAAATACTTTCGGGCCAAGCTAGTATTTTACACCTTTGATTAAAAATCGTTGATAAAAGTGCATCCGAATATATAACCAAATACATATGTCGTTCATAAAGAGCAAACAGTTCTACATTGGTACAATAGTTTGTGATAACTAGCGGACCGACTATGTGTAGATCAGTGGGTGTATTCACTTGCATTTGGGATAAACAAACCTAGAACAAGAACTAGAGAGAGAGAGGGAAAAAGAGGTGGCTGATCATAAGTGGGCTTGGCGGAGGAGCTGGCCATGGCATCGGTGTTCAGTGTTGATGAACAAGTGTCGGTGTAGGGGTAGCATTGGAGTCCGACGGCGGTGTCGAAGTCGGACGCAGTACAATGAAGGTACGATCCAGTGGCGGTGGCAAAGGCGGTGGCGTTTCCCGTCGCTCACAGCGCTCCCTTGATCAGTTAGGGTTTGGAATGTAGGTGGGAAAAACGACGGTTGCGGTGAACCTCGTACCCAGTGCCTCGGCCCCCACTTTTCTCTTTATAGCGCTGCACGACGGGGGCCCACCAACCATGATTGGGTTGGACGCCCTCGATCAGGGCACGGATCAAAGGCCCAAATTGGCCGTTGAACCAACTTGGTGGAGATCAATCTAACATTCTCCCCCTTGATCTCACCTTATGACTTAAACTTTAAATACTTACCTCCTTTTTCCATTCCATCACAGATTAGCGCATAGAGCGTGCCTTGTCATAACAATTAGTACCATTGGATTAACAGCTACAACACATCTCTCTGTTTTGAAACAGATTCTCAACTAGGCTCTTATTGTCCAGGAATCATAGACTTTCCCATAAACTCATGACGGTTAAGTGTTCTCTGAACACCTTGGGTGGTAAGCCTTTTGTAAGCAGATCCTCAAGCATCTTCTTTGTGCTTACATGCTCAAGACTAATAGCATGATCCCAAACTTTGTCTTTCACAACATAAAACTTTATGTCAATGTGTTTGGCAGCATTACTTGATCTATTGTTGTGAGCATAAGTTACTGCTGGTTCATTGTCGCAGTATAACTTGAGTGGTCTATGATGTCGTCAACCACTTTCAATCCAGGCATAAATTTCTTTAGCCAGTTCACCTGCCCCGTGGCCTCATAACAAACTACAAACTCGGCATACATCATGAACGTTGCAGTGACGATTTGCTTGGAGCTTTTCCACGATATAGCTCCTCCCGCGAGAGTAAATACATACCATGATATGGATTTTCTATCATCTACATCTCCCGCAAAATCTTAATCCAAATACCCCTCTAAATGTAGAGAATCAGATCTTCTGTACATTAGCATGAGGCCTTTTGTGCCTTGCACATAACAGAACGCTTTCGTCACCATTCTCCAGTGTTCTATTCCTGGATTACTCTGATATGCCAAGTATCCCGGTAACAAAAGCTAAGTCAGGGCGTGTATATACTTGAGTATACTGTAAGCTTCCTACAACTAAAGCATATAGAACCGCTTTCATTCGATCGATCTCATATTGGTTCCTGGGACATTGGAATTCCTCAAAACTATCGCTCTTGACTATAGGAGCAGGTGAAGGCTTACACGCATGCATACTGTATTTCTTTAAAACCTTTTCTAAGTATGCCTTTTGTGATAATACTAAAACTCCCTTTCTTTTATCTCGGTGAATCTTTATTCCTAAAACAAACGAAGCTTCACCGAGATCTTTCATGTCAAAATTTGAGGACAAGAACTTCTTCGTCTCCAGTAGTAGATCAACATCACTACTAGCGAGTAAGATGTCATCCACATACAGGATTAAAAAATGAATTTTCCATTCTTGAACTTTGTATAAACGCAATTGTCCTCCACATTCTCTTTAAACCCAAACTTTCTTATTGTCCTATCAAACTTTAAATACCACTATCTAGTAAATGGATTTCTTCAGGCGGCATCCCATACGTTCTTTTCCTTTTACGACAAAACCTTTTGGTTATGCCATGTGGACATTCTCATCTAAATCCCCGTTAAGGAAAGCTGTCTTTACATCCATCTGATGTAATTCTAAATCGTAATACGCCACTAACGCCATTATGATTCTAAAAGAATCCTTGCATGAGACTAGAGAAAATGTCTCATTATAATCTATTCCTTCTCTTTGCGTAAAACCTTTCGCCACAAGTTGCGCTTTAAATCTTTCAACACTCCCTTTGGAGTCATATTAGTTTTGTAGACCTATTTGTAGCTTACTGTCTTGGCTCCTTTAGTAATTCTTTCTAAGTCCCAAACACCATTGGTGCTCATTGATCTCATTTTATCTTGCATGGCTTCAAGCCACTTTGATGAGTGAGCGCTTCTCATGGCTTCTTCAAATGAGGTGGGATCACCCTGCATTTGAAATTCTTCACATTTATATACTTCGTAGTCATTAGGAATGGCTGGTTTTTTGACTCTTTGAGACCTCCTAGGAGCCTCATTAGTTGGCGCTTGTTCCATATGGGGCTATTGCTGCTCTTCCTCATGTGCGACAACGGGTTCTATAGGATTCCTCATGTTCATTTATTGTTGCCATGAGAGAATTAACAACAGGTGCTATCACTACAGTGTCTTATACTGAGGTGCAGCAGCAACTGGTAGCGAGAAAAATGGCTCCTCAACCATCGAAGTGGGCACGTATACCCGCTTCTCCTCAAAGTTAATTTCTCAAGCTACCATGCTCCCCCTGACCATATCATCCTCCAAGAACACAACGTGTCTTGTTTCTACAAACTTCGTATGTCTGTCAGGACAGAAGAAACGATAACATTTTGACTTATCTGGATAGCCAATGAAATAGCAACGAACTATCTTGGAGTCTAGCTTCCCAATGTTTGGGTTAAGTACTTTAGCCTCAGCTGGACAGCCCCACACATGTAAGTGGATAAGTGAGGGTTCTCTTCCTGTCCATAACTCATATGGTGTTTTGGGCACCAACTTGCTTGGTACTCGATTGAGAATATGAATGGTGGTTTTTAATGCCTCCATCCATAAATTTATCGGTAAAGTAGAGTAACTTATCATATTTCTCTCCATATCCATTAAGGTACGATTATGTCTTTCAGCTACTCTATTCTACTAAGGATCATCCGGTGTAGAGTACTGGGCAACTATGCCATTTTCCTATAAAGAACTTGGCCATTTCGAGTATGTCGACCGTAGTACTCCCCCCTATGATTGGATCTTACTATCATAATCTTTAAATTATGCTAATTTTCTACTTCAGCCTTAAATATCTTAAATTTACCCAATGCTTCTGATCTTTCCTTATTTGAATAAATATAGCCATAACGAGAATAATCATCTGTGAATATTATAAATGAATCATAACCATCCACACTTTTCATAGGAAAAGGACCATATATATCTGTGTGAATTATTTCTAAAATTCTTGTGCTTCGTTTGGCATCTTTATTTATTTTCTTAACATACTTTCCTTTTATGCAATCAATGCATTGTTCTAAGTCTAAAAATTCTAATGGCGGAAGAATTGATTTCTTAATCAATTGTTCTATTCTCCGTCTCAAAATATGACCTAAACGATAGTGTCATAATTTTGATGATACATCATGAACTCTCTTCCACTTATTTCTTGCATTCAAAGACGAGGAGGCACTCTCATTCTCAGTGCTGACAACATTCACATTCTCAGAAAGCGATAACAAATAAAGCTCGTCTTGTTGGAAGGCAAGACCAACACACTTATGATTAAACATTATCTTACATTTGCCATTATCAAAATGGCAATCAAATCCATCATCGTCTAAACATGAAACACTTATTAAGTTTCTACGCAAAGAGGGTACATAAAGGACATCTGTAAGCTTAAGTACAAAGCCATCATTTAATTCTAATGGGAGTTCTCCAATGGTTTCAACTTCAGCTTGAACTCCATTTGCCATCTTAATGTGTCTTTCTCCTCTTTGCAGGGTTCTCCTCGTATGGAATCCCTATAATGAATTTGCAACATGAATAGTTGCACCTGAATCAATCCACCAAGTAGATTTTGAATAACTTAAATACAAGGACTTACCTACGAATGTAATAATGTCCTCACATTTTCTCCTCAGGTGCTTCAGGAAATCTGGACAATCCTTCTGATAGTGTCCAGTCTTCTTGCACCATTTGCAGGTGTCCTTGTCTACTTGAACATAGTTGGATTTCTGATGGTGATCTTTCTGTGGTACTTTTCCTTATGACTTAGAGGGGGAGCTATTGTCCCACTGAGGTTTCCCTTGTGGTTTGTCTTTCTTGTTGTTAAAGTTCTTTCTTTTATATTCTTTCACATGGTTGGTTCTTTTATATTCTTTCACATGGTTGGCTGAGTCACCATGTGAGCTCTTAAGCCTCTCCTCTTCTTGCACACACATTGCAATGAGCTTCTCAATGTTCCACTTATCTGGCTATAAGTTGTAGTTCACAACAAAACTCTCATACTCTTTGGGCAAAGAAGCAAAAATCAAATGAATTAGGAACTCATACTTGAGTCCCAAGTCTATTGGCTTGAGCTTAGATGTCGTGTTGCTCATCTTCAATATATGCTCTCTAATCCCTCCACCAGAGTATTTCTCATTAACTAACTTCTTAATAAGAGTGCTTGCAAAAGCCTTTGAAGAGCCACTAAACTGACTCTCCACCTTCTTGAGATACTCAGTGGCAGTGGTACATTCTAGGACAATCCCCTTATTGGATCCTCAATGGAGCCCTTAATCACTGTCGATGTTTCACCACCTATAGCCTACCACGGGGGTACCTAGGGCAGTATGTTCGGGCTTTAGTGTATGTAGAACTCTACAGTAAACGTAAGAGATAGTTGATTTATCCTGGTTCGGGCCCTCGACCATGATCGAGTAATAGCCCTACGTCCAGTCGGCATTAGCCTTTGCGTTGGATTAATTGTAAAGTGTTGTGTTGTCTTAGTCTCTGTCTCTGTCTCTCTAGGAACTTTGCCCTCCTTTATATAGTCAAGAGGCCAGAGTCCTAGTCGATTTACAATAAGGTTCCTAGTAGGATTACAGAATACTACTACTACTAAGTTTACAGGGAAAGAAATCCTAGTTAGACTAGATCTTCTTCCTACATTATGGGGTATCTGGTGGGTCCCATATCGACAAGCCCCCGAGCACTTCATGGTTGAGCTCTGGAATCCTCATCTTGTTCCTTCAGGTCTTGCTGAGCAGGAACAAGTGTTGTCCAAGTGCTTTCCTAAGTGAAACCATGTAGCGCTTCTTGGGATCTTCGATTGGCGTGTGCTTTTTTGAAGAAAAAATACATCCGCCTAGGTGTAGCCCCCGAGCCTCTTGCTATTTGGAACAAGAAGCTGGAGGGTCTTGTCTTGAAATTGTTCTGATTCCTCGTCCAAGTTTTTTATCAAAAAAGAACTCAGATATTGCTTGGTCCGGGTTCTTTTTGACATGAGTCCTTGAAGTTGTTTGTCTTAAAGAAATCTTCTTGGTGACGTGCGCTTTTTTCAAGGAAAAAAAGCACTCACTGAGTGTAGCCCCCGAGCCTCTTGCTATTTGGAACAAGGAGCTGGAGGGTCTCGCATCTTATGTTGTCTAAAAGAGCTAAAAAACCTCTTCTGTTGCAGCCCCCGAGCATATATCCGAGTTCTTTTACACAAAAAGAACTCGGGTGTAGGGTCTTGGCATATTCTCTAATAGTCTACTGTTGTCAGATGTGGTTGTATGGTAGTGGTTGAGTGTAAATGCCGTTTGCTCAAGAGTTGTACAGTGTTGGTATATCCTTTCGAATATGCTTGTCCTTGAGTACTGTTCCTTCACGCCTAAGTCCTCTTTCATTGAATTATGTCTTTTCACTGTGCCCTTTGTTAGGTTTGTTCCGTTGGTGCTCCTGGTCCATGTGCACCACTTCTTTGGTCTATAAATACCCTCTCGGTGTGCTGTTTTGATTCATCGAGCATTTTGTTGAGTGGTCTGAAATCTTCATAGCTATGAATATGATAGTTTCTGAAGTAGAGCAGCCCCCGGGCATATCTCATAGTTCTTGTATATCTTGTCGTAGCTGGAGGGAGTCTTGTGATAGAGATTAGAGGTAGACTAATCTCGCAGCGGCATTGTACCAAGAGGTACGTTATGGTAGTTGGAGGAAGTCTTATGATGTGGGATACGTTCCTTCATCCAGCAGTTCTAGGTAAATCCCCCTTGCCTGCCCTGCGACTGTCCGGTGCAGATCAATGCCTAATCTAGTGTCACGTCGGACTTGGGTAGACAGATGCCTGCTGGGCTTCCCTGTTCCATGTTGCCCCGCCGTGCTGCTGACTTCCGCCTTGGATGTTCTGTATCCGTCCTTTGAAGAAAACAGTGTAGCCGAGTGCGGTTTGTTCTACCAAGTAGCAATTTGGAACATGTAGTCGTTCTAGAGCCTAGTTGTGTCTGGGTTCCTTTTTGCTACCTTTCTTGTCGTAGTACTGGGTTCATTGGGTCTTATAAGATGTGTAATCTTGTAATTTTTGAAGTCATTTATAATGGAAAGAATACTGTCTTCTGGGTTGTCATTCTTTGTTTTGCTGATTTCCTGGTTGTTTGTGAGATTCCTGAGTTCTTTCTATAAGATCTGAGTTCTTTTGTTCCTTGTTTGGCGACCCTTCGTTGCTTCATTGTTGATGAGTTCTTTTTGTAGCCATATGTTAACTCTGTCTTGGTGCGGGATGGATAAGTCTGAAATCTGCTCGTTGAACTGTACCGTTGTGTAGAAGTGTGCCGTTCGTCATTTCAGCTTTCTCAGTTGTGCTGGGAAATGAACCGTTGCGTTCACATGCCATGTTAAAACGGGCCTAATGGGCTGGATTTTTATTGTTGTAAAAATCTATTTAAAGGCCTTCTTTCTTCTTTTTCTTTATTGCCCTGCCTTTGCCTTGAAACCCTAGTTCTTACTCTGTCGTCGCCATTGTCACCGTCATCTGAGCACCGCCACCCGACCATCGTCGTTTCTTAGTTCCTTATTGCTTTCGCTAGTATATGGGTAGGAAGAAATCCATGAGCAAGTCCCAGGCAACCTTTGTAGACGAGGAGGCATCACTTTCTGTGATTGAAAATCAAGAATTCATGGCCATGAGGGCTGCTCAGAAGGTGTGGCTGGCTCCGACTACCACTGAGGATCAGTTGTGTGAGCTAGTTAGTGATTGCCTGATCCAAGACAAAGAGATTGCTGAGTGGAGAGCTCCAGGCTAGCATCGGGTTCCAACCTTAGGCTCTGGTGAGATTGTTCTTTTTGTCTCCTTTATCCGTGCTAGTCTTTGCCTTCCCGCCTCTGCTTTTCTTCATCACTTTCTCAATTATTTTGGGATTAGCCTGAACCATCTTACTCCCAATGCTGTCCTTCATCTTTCTGTCTTTGTTCATCTTTGTGAAACTTTTCTTGGAATTCCTCCTTCTCTTTCTCTCTTTTGTTACTTCTTCCGTCTGAAGCCCCAACCCCGCAGCAATGACACCCATGTTCTTGGTGGCTGCGGGATTCAGTTTTGTCAGGGTCATAAGATTAGATTCTTTGATTATGATTTGGTTGGTTCTATGAGGGATTAGCGTGCCAACTGGTTTTATGCCACCAATATGATCCCTCCTCTTGTTGTCCATTCTTCTTCTGGTCCCGTGGTTAACGACCGATGGGAGAAGAATCCTATGACGGTGGATGAGCTCTAGGCGATCAAGCCATTTTTGGAGAGGATATGTGCTATGAAACAGCAAGGCTTGACCGGCTTTGGCATCGTCTCTAGTTTCCTTTGCCGCCGTGTTCAACCTCTGAAGGAGCGAGAAAACTATGGTTTTGAATACTTTGGAGCAGAGGACCCTTCTCATATGGTCCCTACCCTTGAGCTAACCGGTGAGGAGGTGCTCGAGCACCTTCAGAAGATGTTGAAGGGAGTAAGCGTCATCCCGCATACTGTCTCTGAGTATTGTGCTAACAACCCGCCTCCTGCTGTGAGTTGTTTTTTCTTATGCTAGCACTTTTCTTATTTCCTTTACTATCTCCAATTTCACTTAATATTTGTTGTTTGGTTGCTTTACTCTTTTATAGGAATTGGGGTGTAACTTTGTTGACCCAATCTCCCTTGATGACTACCCCGCTATTGTGGAGCTTGGGGAGAATCTTGCTGGGGCATCTTTAACCAGTAAGTTTCAAACCACTATGATGTTTCCTGGTGTTTCTTCTGCCATTCTTGACACATATGTAGAGTATGTTCCTCGTCCAGTTCCTTGAGCTCCCCGTAGTGTCGAAAAAAAGGGGCGAGCAGATTGTTCTTCTTCTGGTTTGTCTACTGCCAAGAAGTCTTGTCAATCGAGTACTCATCCAGGTACTCAAGTTATAGGTAGCGTGCTCCTAGGTGAGCATATTAATATATTTTGTCTTTTTGTTGTTTGCTTTTGCCTTTAACCGAGTACTTTTCTTCTTTTTCAGATGGCACTGTGGTTGCCATGCTTGAGAGTGAGGAAGAAGAGGATGATGATGCGGCCCTTGTTACGCGTCGGTGAGTTGTTTTCCTGCTTTTATGCTGTTGAACACTTCTTTTTGTCCTGACTTTGACCTTATTCTCTTGTAGTAAGCGGTCGTCGACCTCAAGTTCTTCTGGAGCTCCGATTCTGACCATGCCACTCCCGTTGCAAGGTGGTGGCGATATTTTTGCTTCTATAGTTCCCCCTCTAAGGTCTTCTGTTGGTCTTGGGGGTTTTATGAAGAAGAAGATAGCTAAGTGAGTGAATCCTAGTTATGTTTCTCTGCTTCTGTTTTCCCCTTCTCTGATTCATATTCTTATCGTCGATTTTCTTTATCATCTTGCAGGCCTTCGCCTTCCCTCAACCCTCAGTCGACTTCTTTTCAGTCTTCTAACGTGCCCCTATGTTCTGAGTCTCTGGACTCGGTATGTGCGGTCGGCGAGGTGGCTGTGAGGGTGATAGGGTTCTCCGTTGATCCCGCTGCTGCTGATTTGCTAGCCTCGGAGGTGACCGTGGCCATGGTGGTGGAGCCATCTAGGGAGGTAGCCGGGGCTTCCCAGGGTACGGCTCTGGTCTTGTCTTCTTTGCCTCAGTCGGTTCTCCCTCTGCTCCTCTTCCTAGTGGCGTTCAGCGTCTAGATGATGATGTGGTGCAACAATTCGATGCCACTCATCGGTTGTCAGAGCTGACCGCTGCTTGGGGTACCCTCGTGACTTCTTTTGGTGAAAAGCTCCAGGTAAGTCTTTTATGAAGTTCTTTCTTTGGATGTTCATCTTTTTTCTATTCTTATGTCTTATTTTTCTCTTTCTCTTTTTGCTCAGTCTTTTTCTCGGGATCATACCAGCTTCTTTTTCTCGTCTGAATCCGAGAAAAAGTTGTCTTCTGAGGTTAGTGCTCTAAGAACAGAGCTTGATCTCTGCCGAGCTGAGATGGAGACCAAGCGTCAAACACACCAAAAGGAGGAGAAAGCTCTCCATGCCTAGGTGGTTGAGGCAGGAAAGCAGAGGGATGCAGCTGTGGAGGCCATGAAGAATGAGTGCAATGGTATTGCGGGTTCTTTTTGTTTCCTCTTGTATTCGAATTTTCCTTTCTGTTGACTTGTTTTTGGTGCCTGGTTTAGCTCTCCGAGTTGAAAAGCAAAAGCTTTCGGAGGGTATTGAGGAAATAAAGACACTCGCTCACAATAGCCACAATAGGACTAAAGAGGTAATTATTTGTGCTGAGGAAGAACTTGCGCTTGCTAAGTTGATTAGGCGTGGAGCTGACAGGGATCTTGTGTAGGCCCAAAAAACAGTTGAAGTCTTGAATGGTAAGTTGGTGACGGCTACTGAGAACTAGAATGCTTTGTGGAAATCATTTCGGTCAGTAGTCGATCTTCTCCGGACTCCATCAGATGATGGTCAATCTTGGGCTCAGTTTATTCCCCAAGTTCCGACCCGTTTCCAGGAGTTCATGAAGAGATGCGCCCAACTATGTACCAGAAATGTTCTTGCTCAGGTTTGAGTTCTTGCTCCAAAGATGCCCCTATCCAAGATTGTGGAGGAAGCTGAGAGTTAAGAATATCTTGATGCTGTTGAAAAGATGGAGCCTGAGGTCGAAGATTTGGCTAGGAGGATTGTAGACAATCTTGATATTGATATTTCTTCTCCTGATGGCGATGCTTGATGTATTTTGACTTTAGTCTCTGGCCTCTGTAATAAGGATATTATACTTCTTTTTTGAATGAAAATTATTTTTTGTTGATGTCTTTGATTTAGTCAAGTGTTTGTCATGCTTTTAACCGTGCTGTGTAAACAACTCGGTATTTGTAGATCATTGTCTTGACAAACTTTCTTGATTTGTTGAGTGCTTGCCTAGCTTCCATATGCGCCGTGTAAACAACTCGGTTTTAGTAGATCGTTGTCTTGACAAACTTTCTTGATTATCGAGTGCTTGTCTAGCTTTCATATGCGCCATGTAAACAACTCGGTATTTGTAGATCATTGTCTTGATAAACTTTCTTGATTTGTTGAGTGCTTGTCTGGCTTTCATATGCGCAGTGTAAACAACTCGGTATTTGTAGATCATTGTCTTGACACACTTTCTTGATTTGTCGAATGCTTGTCTGGCTTTCTTTTGGTTGTAGAGCCATTTTGCTTTTTGGTTCGGGTGTTAGCTTATTAGCTACCCTCATCGGCAGGCTCAAGCATCTTTTGAGCTCTTTTGCTCTCAGCCGGTATGCTCAGGCGTGATTTCAGCCATTTTGCTTTTTGGATCAGGTGTTAGCTTATTAGCTACCCTCATCGGTGGGCTCAAGCATCTTTTTAGCTCTTTTGCTCTCAGCCGATATGCTCAGGCATGATTTTAGCCATTTTGCTTTTTGGATCGGGTGTTAGCTTATTAGCTACCCTTATTGGTGGGCTCAAGCATCTTTTCAGCTCTTTTGCTCTCAGCCGGTATGCTTAGGCGTGATTTCAGCCATTTTGCTTTTTTGATCGGGTGTTAGCTTATTAGCTACCCTCATCGGTGGGCTCAAGCATCTTTTCAGCTCTTTTGCTCTCAGTCGGTATGCTCAGGCGTGATTTAAGCTATTTTGCTTTTTGGATCAGGTGTTAGCTTATTAGCTACCCTTATCGACGCACTCAAGCATCTTTTTAGCTCTTTTGCTCTCAGCCGGTATGCTCAGGCGTGATTTCAGCCATTTTGCTTTTTGGATCGGGTGTTAGCTTATTAGCTACCCTCATCGGTGGGCTCAAGCATCTTTTTAGCTCTTTTGCTCTCAGCCGGTATGCTCAGGCGTGATTTCAGCCATTTTGCTTTTTAGATCAGGTGTTAGCTTATTTTGCTACCCTCATCGGTGGGCTTAAGCATCTTTTCAGCTCTTTTGCTCTCAGCCGGTATGCTCAGGCATGATTTCAGCCATTTTGCTTGTTGGATCGGGTGTTAGCTTATTAGCTACCCTCATCGGCGGGCTCAAGCATCTTTTCAGCTCTTTTGCTCTCAGCCGGTATGCTCAGGCGTGATTTCAGCCATTTTGCTTTTTGGATCGGGTGTTAGCTTATTAGCTACCCTCATCAGCGGGCTCAAGCATCTTTTTAGCTCTTTTGCTCTTAGCCAGTATGCTCAGGCGTGATTTCAGCCATTTTGCTTTTTGAATCGGGTGTTAGCTTATTTAGCTACCCTCATCGGCGGGCTCAAGCATCTTTTCAGCTCTTTTGCTCTTAGCCGGTATGCTCAGTGAAAACAACTCGGGAAGATTCATAATAAGACATCTGTTGTCGAGGAGAACCATCTTTATTGATCATGATCGTTTACATGGTTATTGAAAACAAATGGGGGAAATCCATAGTAATACACGTATTGTCGTGGAAAATCATCTTTATTTATCATGAACGTTGATCTCTTGTAGCTTGTACGTATATCCTTCCTTGATTTGTTTTTCACGCGTAGAATTTTCTTAGTTGGCTGATGTGCCATGTATTGTTGATTTCTTTTCCATCTTCAGTTATCAACTTATACGTGCCTGGTCCAGTAACTTTTGTGATAATAAAAGGACCTTCCCATGGACTGAGTAGTTTATGGCATCCGTCAGTTTTTTGTATTCTTCTTAGTACTAGATCTTCGATTTGGAGTGATCGAGGTTGGGTATTCTTGTTGTAGTGGCATCTTAAACCTTGGAGGTATCTGGCTGATTGAAGGGTAGCATTTACTCTGACTTCTTCCGTACTATCGAGTTCTAATCTTCGGGTGTGTTCTGCTTCTCCTTCGTCGTATTGTTCCATCCTTGGTGATGTCTAGATTAAGTCGGCCTGTAGTACTGCTTCTGATCCATAAACTAGGAAGAAGGGTGAGTATCTGGTGGTTCTGCTTATTTGAGTTCATAGGCCCCATACTACTTTGGGTAATTCTTCGATCCACTTGGATCCATAGTCCACTAGTTCTTCATACAATCTTGGTTTTTAATCCGGCTAGTATGAGTCCATTAGCCCTTTCTACCTATCCGTTGGATTATGGATGTGCGACCGATGCATAATCTATGTTGAAACCGTAATCCTGTGCCCAACTTTGGAATTCTGTAGCTGTAAAGGGAGAACCCAAATCTGTGATGATTCGATTTGGCATGCCGAAACGGTGCATAATGTCTTGGATGAACTCGACTGCTTTGGCTGCGCTATATTTTGCGAGTGGTTTGTATTCAATCCACTTGGTGAATTTGTCGATTGCTACAAAGATGTACTCGAAACTGCCCTTTGCTTTCTTGAGAGGTCCTACTTGATCTAGCCCCCAGCAGAAGAAAGGCCAAGCGGGAGGGATGCAAATGAGATTGTGTGCTGGTACATGAGCTTGTCTTACGAACATTTGACAACCTTTGCATTTTCTGATGAGTTCTTCTGCGTCTTTTAAAGCGGTTGGCCAGTAGAATCTGGTGTGGAACACTTTGCCGACTAGTGTCCTTGAAGCGGCATGATTCCCACAGCACCCTGAGTGTATTTCAATTAAGATCTCTTTGCCTTCTTCAAATGAGACACATTTTAGGAGTACTCCTGATGATGCGGCTCTTCTGTACAGCTTGTCCCCTACTAGGACGTAGTTCTTGCTTTTATGAACAACTCTGGTAGCTTCTGCTTTATCTACCGGTAACTTATTCTCTTTGATATAATCGATAAAAACCTGGGTCCATGAGGTGGTGATTACCAAAATCTAGGTGCCTTTTGTTGGGAGTTTAGGGGTTATCTCACCGGGTTGTTTTATAGAGGGAGCTGATAACTCCTCTATGAATACATCTGCTGCAATATTAGAATCGCGCAGGACATGTAGAATTTCCAATCCTTGAAAATGTTTTTTGAGCTTTCATATTTTAGTGCAGTAAGCGCCCATGTTTTCTTTGGTGTAGTCCCAATCTTTGTTGACTTGGTTGACGACTACCGCCGAATCACCATATACGAGTAATCGCTTGATTCCGAGGATAATTGCTATTCATAGTCCGTGGATGAGGGCTTCGTATTCTGCTTCATTGTTTGTAGCTTACCATAATATCTGAAGGACATACTTGAGTTGTTTTCCGTCTAAAGAAATGAAGAGAACGCCTGCACCTGCTCTGCCCAGCTTGAGTGATCCATCAAAGTACATCTTCCAATGGTCAAGGATGGTATTTGACATAGGTTGTTGAATCTCTGTCCACTCGGCAACAAAATCAGCCAGGGCTTGAGGTTTGATTGCCTTTCATGGGGTGAAATCGATATTGAGGGCACCAAGTTCAACTGCCCACTTAGATATGCGCCCTATTGCGTCTTTATTGTGTAGGATGTCTCCAAGTGGGAAATCTATCACCACGGTAATCTTGTGGCTTTCAAAATAGTGGCGAAGCTTGCATGAAGTGATCAGGAGGGCGTAGAGTAGTTTTTGCACATGCGGGTACCGGATTTTTGATTCTGACAATACTTCGCTGATGTAGTATATGGGTCGTTGTACTTTATATACGCACCCTTCTTCTTCTCTTTCTATGGAAGTTGCCACAATGTACAGCATCATGTCCTCATATTTCTTTGGAGGTGTGAGAATGGGTGAGGTTGTGAGGTACGTCTTGAGCCTTTTGAAAGCTTCGTTGGCTTCTTCTGTACATTCAAACTTGTCTGTCTTCTTTAGTAGTTTAAAGAAAGGAAACCCTTTTTCGCTGAGTCTTGATATGAAACGATTGAGGGCCACCATGCAGCCTGTTAGTTTCAGCACATCCTTGATACTCCAAGGAGGGCCCATCTCTATTATGGCTTGAATTTGCTTGGCGCTAGCTTCGATTCCACGATGACTGACCAAGAATCCTAGTAGTTGTCCTAAAGGAACTCCGAATACACACTTGCTTGGGTTCAATTTCCATCTCCACCTCTTCAGGTTTTCGAAGGTTTGCTTTAAGTCTTCAATTAGTGTGTCCGGGTTCTTTGTTTTCACTACTACGTCATCCACATATGCTTCTATGTTTTCTCCAATCTGATCATCAAGGCATGTTTGGATGGCTCTTTGGTATGTGGCACCAGCATTCTTGAGTCCAAAAGACACGGTCTTGTAGCAGTAGGCGCCGAATGGAGTGATGAAAGATGTCTTGCTCTGGTCTTGTTCTTTTAATGCAATCTAGTGATATCCTGAATAGCAATCAAGAAAGGATAGTAGGACAGATCCTGCTGTCGAATCAACTATTTGATCAATGCATGGTAGCCCAAATGGATCTTTTGGGCAGTGTTTGTTGAGATCTGTGTAGTCGACGCACATGCGCCACTCGTCCATATTCTTTTTTTGTACTAGAACTGGGTTCACTAGCCAATCTAGATGAAGGATTTCTCTGATGAATCCGGCTACCATTAGCTTTGTGATTTCCTTTTTAATTGCTGCCTTTTTGTCGGGCGAGAATCATCGTAGTCGTTGCTTCATAGGCTTTGAGCCTTCATTGACATTGATTCTATGCTCAGCTAATTCTCTTGGGACACCTGGCATATTGGCTGGCTTCCAAGCGAAGATATCTTTGTTGTCCCAAAGAAAGTTGGTGAGCACGAGTTCCTATTTTGCCAAGAGGTGAGCGTTGATGGTTGCCATTTTGGAGGGATCACCGGTGCCTAGGTCGATTTGCTTGACTTTGGCTTCTTTTGGTGGTGCAAGGATGCTGGTCTTTTTAGCCGATATCTCTAGTTCTTCTGAGCTCATTTCTGCGGCAATAGTGGCTATTTCTTTTCTACCATCGGCGGCTTGTACCTTGGCTGCAATTTGAATTACCTGAACATCGTAGTCAAAAGCGTGCTTTAAATCACTTCGAAGGGAAAGGACACCATTAGGCCCTGGCATCTTAAGCAATAGGTAAGGGTAATGCGGTATTGCCATGAATTTTGCTAGTGCTGGACACCCAAGGATTGCGTGATATGATGAATCGAAGTCTGCAACTTCAAACTTGATGAACTCTGTTCGGTAGTTTGAGGGAGTGCCAAAAGTGACCGGTAGGGTGATTTGTCCTAGTGGCATAGCTACCTTGCCGGGTACTATTCCATAAAAGGGGTGCTTGTTGGTGTAATCATCTCATCGAGTTGTAGTCCCATCTTCCTTAATGTCTCTATAAAGATAATGTTGAGTCCGGCTCCCCCATCAATTAGTACTTTAGTGACAGTCATGCCAACAATAGTTGGATCTAGAACCCATAGGTAATGCCCCAAGTTTTCTATGCTAGTCCATTGGTCTTCTCTTGAAAATTGGATTGGATATTGTGACCAATTGAGATATCTTGGAATAGCCGGTTCTACTGCCATGATGGTTCGTAGAGCTAGCTTTTCTTGATGTTTACTTCTGAAATCTGGGGCTCCAGTGAAGATTACTGCTACTGTCCCCCTGGATTTTTGGAATCCTTTGCCTTTGTGGTTGTCTTCATCTTTTTTTGATTGTCTTCCTTAGTGTTTACCTTATTATCTTTTCTTGTGTATCGCTCGTTGAATGTATAGCAATTTCCAGTGGTGTAATTTCCTTTAGGATGCAAAATGCAACGCATGTTTTCAATGTCGTCATACCCTCTGGGTTTGGAAAACTTTCTTGATTTATCAGCCATCACCATGATGTTGTCTAGTCCATGTTTTCTTTCTTGATGTCTGATGTTTCGATGATTTCGCTTGTCCGGGTTGTCTTGGTTGTTTTTATCCGGGAACCTTTCTCGCATCTTCTCCTCTACAGTAATCATCTTTTCTACTGTGCATCTGAATTCTTCATTGCTTCTCAGGTTTTCTTTGCAGAAGTCTTGAAATTTCCACCTAGCCATAATTATGTGAGAGAAAGCTTCAATTACTTCCCATTCTGTGATGTCATGTACTTGAGCACGTAGTTCGCCAAATCATCGATAGTAATTTCTGAGAGTTTCGCCTCCTTTCTACTTGAGTCCTTTTAATTCTGCGTGGGTGATGGGGTGCGTAATGATACCCGAGAAATTTTCACAGAAAACTCTTTGCAAGTCTTCCCAATTTTTGATTAACCCTAGATTTAATTTGTCGAACCATTGGAGGGGCATGGTTTCTAGTGCCATGGGAAAAAATAAGGTCTTGATATCGTCGTCTCCTCCAGCTAGTTCAATTGACTGTGAGTAAATTCTAAGCCACTGCCTTGGTTTGGTCTTGCCATCATATTTAGAGTGGTTGGATGGCTTGAACTTGTGAGGCAGTCGTATTGAAGCAAGTCTATTTGTAAAACAGGGGAATCTATCGTGCGTTTTGGCTTCTTTGTGTTTTGATTCGGCACCTCCTTCCTAAGAACTGTCGTTTTGGTGAGAGTAGTTCAGCGGAGATGTCTGAATAGGTATTTCGCTTCTGATCTTCCTTGGTTGTTCGATTCGGTAATTTTGACTGTGGTCCCTTCTACTTTCTCTGCTGTGGTTTCCGCTTGGTCTAAGTCTCTCGAAAGCAGATTTCTTTTGAATTTGATCTTCCTTCCTATGAGATGTTGACCTAGCGGGTAGTCTTGAGCGGGCCCTTCCATCGTGCGTCCTTAGGGCTACTGATTGGAGGAGGTCTCGGAGCTGTTCCTGTTTTTCACTTGGAAGTGATGTTGCTCCGAGTTCTTCTAGTACTTCTCGGATCTTATTATAG
The DNA here is from genome assembly GCF_019320115.1 of Miscanthus floridulus. Taxonomy (NCBI): domain Eukaryota; kingdom Viridiplantae; phylum Streptophyta; class Magnoliopsida; order Poales; family Poaceae; genus Miscanthus; species Miscanthus floridulus. The sequence continues at coordinate 65,547,098 of NC_089592.1, read as the reverse complement.
GGTGTATTCGCCGCACGTTTTTCTTCGACTTCTTGTTCTGATTTTTTCCTATCGTACTCAGCCAAATCTGACTAATACTTGATCCAAGCTTCCTTGCGCTGCCTAGCACGGCATTGGCGTCCTTGTTTTAATTTGTTTCTTCTTTCTCTGGCTTGTTTCTGATTCTCGGTCTCACCATCCTGCCCTTGGATAAAGGGTGATATGTTGGACTCAAATTCATCCGATGACCTGATGTCGGGTGCTTCTAGGGGGACCAATGGTGATCGAGGATGGCGAACCATGAATACTTCTTGTGCATGAATTGTTCTATTATCGGTGTTGGTTTCCATACTGTCGGAGTTGTTGATGACTTTAGTAGAGGCTTCAAGGTCACAGATCAAGTCTCCTTCTTGATAGGGTAGAATTGCCATCATCGTCGTGCCAACTAGTTGGGTACCGCTATCCTCAGGAATAGAACCTGGCCAGTGGATGATGCAGTCTTGAGATGTTATAGTTAGTACGAGACCTTCTTGAGCTCCTCTTAGTGGCATTTTAAGCACCGGATCGAGAGATCCTTTGGGCCATGCTCGATAAGGTTTTGCCATGTTGTGGAGTCCGAATGGAAAAGGACCTGACTTCTTCAAAAGACTCTGAGTGTATTTTGAGTCGTTTTCTTGATAGGCTGAGGCCGCGCTCCGGAGCCCTTTCAGAAAAGAACTCGGTTTCACGAAAGAACTTGGTAGAGATTCTATCTTGGATGCGGCGCCTGAGTTTGAGTCGTATGCAGAAATCTGTGAAATCTGAGTTGTGAAATGACCCCGATTTCCATGAAGGGAAATCCACAGCGTTGAAGTGTAATAAGATCGTTGAAGATCATATTACCTAAATTCCAGTCGAATATCACATCCATACAACGGTAATATCAGAGTACAAATAGTGCGGAATTACATAATTTATTACATCACCGCATTGGTGGAATCAAATGTAGCATTCATTCAGAACAACTTGAAGATAAGATCGCCAACTCGAGCGTAGGCACGAACCCCTCATCCGTCAAACTCCTCGGAGCTATACTCCTCAGCAGAACCTGTGTGCCAAAATTTATCAGTACGATTTGTACTGGCCACTCCCATCCCTATGAGCATTGCTTTGTGAAAATAGGATGCAAGTTGGACATAGTCAAAGGAACCTATAAAGCTGGGGTTTCCTATGCATTAGCATATCAAGTAAATAATAATAGTTTGTCAAGTTTTAACACTATTCCCACACACATTCCACCCCATTCCCTTTTCTGAGCCAGGTTTCGATCCTGGGATCGATATACCACCATCTCCACACCATCACCATACCATCGCTCAGTCGATAGGGCAACTCCCACTTGGCACTGTCTCAAGGCCCGTAGCCCCTGGCTATGTCCGACACTCTCTCATGAGGAAAGAAGAGAAGGACTCATCTCACTATCTAGTTTAAGCGAAACCCAGAAAAGGTCCATAGCCAACAAGTCAGCACATGTATCGATCGATCAACCATACACTCTGCAGAGGTTTTACATAATCACAAGATCCGCCTTCCTCACTGACCATCGTCAACTAGGCTGATTCCGGCCGCTTGCTAGCCTAGGATAATGCCACTCTACCATTCAGCCCTGGTTCACCCCAAGTCAAGTTTGGGGTGGCTAAAACTGTGAGATATGAGCCGGGTCCACAAGGTCTCCATGAAGTCTTAGAAGGGTGTGGGGGGAAATCCTCCACGCCCCGTACCTCCTTACACTGTCCGCTATCAACCTAGTAGTAGTGGCAATATCCTACCAAGTAGTCCAGCCGTCCCGCACCATATAGGGCGAGTGGTACGTAAGGCTTCTCGGTGAATCTGAGTACTAGTAAGTCCTTAGGGTTGACCAAGCTAGAATGTCTTCATCAGGGTTTCCATTTATCATGCCACCACAGCACCACCATCCTGGGCTCCTCCCATCACAGGTTCACACCCAGGACCACCTCATATACCATTTACCCACCACAGGTATCCATTTCTAGGGGTGCCCAGGTAGCATCCCATAGCAAGACTTGCCCTAGGCTCGTCGTATACTCCAACTTGGTCAACACAACCCTCACCCTCCATACACCCAAGTCACACACACAGCACTCTCCCCATAGTCCAGATAACACCAGTTTCCACCACGCACGTAGTATAAGCGTAGTAGAAGTATAAGTAATGAAATATATAGCAGTAAGTGTGTGTCTAGCCTAATAGCAGGGTATGAGAGGGTAAGGTTGTGTCAAGGTAAAGGCTTTCAAGCAAGCATACTACCATGCAAGTCCTATCATAATATGACTGTAGCAGTAAAGTAAAGCGACAGCAGTTCTATGTTAACCATGCGTAATAGGTGCTACAAGATTGGGTGGGACGTGGCACCTTCAGTGTAGTCGTCTCCGTTCTCCTCATGGTACTCACGGTCCTCATCCGTTAGGTTCTCCTCCGAGTCTGCAACGTTCACATTATAGTCGCATTAGCAACGTCTATAGAGTGGCACAAAGAAGCAATGAAAATTCAAAAGAGCTAAATGCACTCAAACATGGGTTCATTGCGTAGAGCTCGATTTTAGAAGAATTTTGGTCCTAGTTTCGTATTTTTCTGAGGTTGTATGAATTGGTTATGAATTTCCAAAGTTTAATTCATTTCTGAAAATGGAAAAGGCTGAATTAATTTGGGGTTGACACGTGGCATGCAGTGACTGGTCCACGTGGCATGCTGACATCAGCATGACGTCAGTGTCTCGGTTCTGAGCTGACAGGTGGTGTTCAGCTGACGTCAGCAACGTCATTAGCTCTGACAGGTGGGTCCAGGGACTCTTGGGTCACTAACATGTGGGTCCGATCAAGTCAACGTCAGTCAACGACCAACGATCTACGGTCAATGATCTATGGTCAACGGTCAATATGGGCTGGGTTCAAACTGGGCCGGTTGGGCCTGGATATGGGCTGGGCTTGGCCGGGCTGACCCGGGCATGTGGTGTGCTGTGGCCCTGCCACGTGGCGTAGTTGGGCTCTTATTGGGCTTCATTTCCTGGCTGTGGGCGTGAGCGTGGCTCACGGTGGACCCAAGTTCATGGTCCATGGACCTAAGGCAGGGTCCATGGTGGTCCGAGTCTATCGTTATTTCCCCTCGGCTAGGCTCATGTGCACCGGGTGCAGGGCTGCGCTGCTCAACTCGCCCCTTCTCCTCTGCTTCTTCCACGGCGTGCTCCCACCGGCAATGTGCTCACCGGCGAGCTCCCGTAATGGCTTAGGCATCCAATTGAGGTGGGGAAAAGCCTCCCCGCGCCATGACGACTACAACGGTGGGGTCAGGGCGATAGATGGTGCCTCCTAAGTCACTAGTCACGGCAAACAGCGGCTCGAGCACAACCAGCGTGCGGGAATGGTGTAGGTGCAGCGGCATTGGCTGGTTCTGTGGTGCGCGTGGGTGTCACAATGCTCCAGTGGGCATGTTGGGTAGGTCGAGGGGTCCTCTAGGGCCTCCGGTGGCTTTGGCCATGGCGGTGGCCCTCTGATCATGTTGGCGGTGTCGGTGTGGGGGCTATGGCCTCGGAGGGGCATCACAGTGGGGTGTGTAGGCTCCTACGGATCCATGTGGACGCAGCGAGGGCGTCCAGAGCTCAGGGCAGGACTTTCGGTTTCCAGGTGGCCGGTAGGGTCTTCCCGGCGGCCATGGTGACATGGTGAAAACGGCGAGGCGCGTGGGTCACTACGGGGCTCCAGCGGGGTAGTCACGGTGTGCGCGTGAGTTACCCATGGCTTCAGCGAATAGGACAGGCAAGTCAAGGAGGCGCCAGGCGCTCCTAGCAGTACTGGCCATGGTGGTCGGTGCTCTGGACGGTGGTCGGGTGCTCAGACCAGTGGTCTGGTGCTCGGACCGGTGGTCTGGTGCTCAGAGGTGGTCTGGTGCTCAGAGGTGGTCTGGTGCTCCGGTGGTGGCCTGGTGCTCCGGTGGTGGCTGCGCCATGGCGGCGGCGTCATGAGCGTGGCATGCATGCTTGGCTACGGCATCCGTGGGACTTGGAGAGGTCTACAACGTCTAAGGGCTCGAGGGTGGTCGCGACGTACGTGTGAGTGTGCTGTGCTTGTGTGCCTAGAGACCAGGGATGGCCTTGGCCTACGCGCTCATGGTATGGAGCGCCATGGCTGAAGTAGCAAGGTCCGACGGTGAGCAGGGGAAGAATCGGGGGCTCACCGCAGGTGCTGTGGAAGAGGGGATGGCGGTGCAGTGACGAGTTGTGGCCATGTAGCTTCGGAAGCAGTGCCGTGCAGTGTCGTCTGCTCCGGCTTGATCTGTGGCGGTGCTCCAAACTTCGGTGTGCTCCCGGTCCTCCTCCCGGCAATGGCTTTGTTCTCCTCTCTCGAACTCCTCCTCAGCCTTTTATTCTCGGTGTGAAGTGGTTGGCCACCAAGTGGCGGCGGGGCGATGGGACGAGCGCTAGGGCAACTAGGATCGGGGCTCTTATAGCCGAGCTCGGCCATGAAACCTGACGTTCGACGGCTGGAGATTGAGGAGGATCGAAGGCGTGCATCCCATCCTATGGCCGTGTGTGGTTGCGTGGGCGCGGTGCCAAGGGGACAAGGCCATGCCCTGGGCATGACCCCCTGGCCCGCCCCTACCACCGCTGTTGGGCGCCGGTCGCATAGGTGGTTGAGGCGTGGGTGAGGAAGATGACACTGTAGACGGGGGTGGCTAACATGCGGGGTCTAGCGGGCAGTGGCTGCGAGCAAGGCAGACGGGTGCGCGGGCGTGGGCGACGCGCTGGGCTGGCTCATGGGCCACGCGTGCGCTAGGAAGACGGGAAGGGTTGGCAGGCCGGTTGGGCTGGCTGGCTTGGCATGGGCCGAGCAGGCCGAGGCGGCTTGTGAGGCCTACATCCTTTCTCTTCTTTTTCTATTTTGTTTTTCATTTCTTCTCTTTTGTTTGAATTCAAATTTGGTTCAAGAACTTGAATTCCAACTTGGTGTACCTAATTTATTGGAGTTTTAGGAGATTTTATTTAGCTATTTTGTATAACAAAAATAGGTGTAGTTTTGTTATACAAAAATAGAAATAATTCTCTTTTTAATCTTTTATTCCTTGCTTTGATTAATTAGTTGCTTCATGGTTTATTACTTCAAAGGAGTTGATAAGCATAACATAAAGCAAATAGAATTCTAGATCATAATTTGATTTAACAATGTATGCAATACTTTATTTGTTATCATTTAAATAAACACAATTAACAAATGACATGCCATGCTTATGTGTTAACTTGGGGTTGAGGTTAGACCTAATGCATCTCTTAGGTTGGGTTACCATACATGACACTCGTCATCGCCTGGGAGTTCTAAGAAAAATTTTGTAGTTGGTATTTTTAGTGTGTGGATTTTTGGGTTGTTACAGTCCTACCCCCTTAACAGAATCTTGTCCCCGAGATTAAAATGTAACGTACTCTTCGAAGAGGTAAGGATATCATAGCCAGAGGTCAGACTCTTTCTCCCATGTTGCTTCTCTCTCTGTGTGATTGCTCCATTGGATCTTGCACATAGGAATAGTCTTGCTTCGGGTCTCTTTGGTATCTCTGCCTAGAATTCTGATAGGATGTTCTTTATACTCAAGTGTATCTTGAATGCCAAGTATATCTGTTGGAACTACTTCATCGGGCACTCTCAAACATTTGCGTAGTTGTGAGACATGAAATACGGGATGTACACCCGCCAATTCCTCGGGTAGCTCAAGTTTGTAGCCGAGCTTTCCAATCCTCTTGCAAATCTTGTATGGGTCAACAAACCTAGGGGCAAGCTTTCCTTTCACATGGAATCTGACAGTTCCACATAGCGGGGATACCTTGAGATAGACAAAATCTCCCACATTGAACCCAAGTTCTCTTCTCCTTTTGTCAGCATAACTCTTGTATCGACTTTGAGCAATTCTCAAGTTCTCCTTTACTTGAGCAACTCCTTCTTCTGCATCTTGAATCTTAGTGGAGTCAAAGAATGATCTCTCTCCCGGTTGGGACCACATCAAAGATGTCTTACAAGGTCTGCCATACAGAGCTTCAAATGGCGACATCTTGATACTGGCTTGGTAGCTGTTGTTGTAAGAGAACTCTACATAAGGTAGGCATTTCTCCCAATTAGAGCCATAGCTCAGTACACTAGCACGAAGCATGTCCTCTAAGATCTAATTTACTCATTCTGTCTGTCCATCTGTCTGTGGGTGATAAGCGGTACTGAAATCAAGTTTGGTTCCAATGGACTTGTGCAGAGCTTCCCAGAATTAGGACACAAACTGAGGACCATGATTAGATACAATGCTAGAGGGAGCTCCATGCAATCTGAGAATATGCTCAATATATAGATCTGCTAATTTTTCTGCAATGGTCTTGGTCTTAACTGGTACAAAGTGAGCAATCTTGGTCAAACGATCAACAATCACCCAGATGGAATCATTGTCTTTCTGTGAACGGGGCAATCCAACTATGAAATCCATGGATATGTTCTCCCATTTCCACTCGGGAACATCAAGAGGCTTCAGCAAACCTGTAGGCCTTTGATGTTCAGCCTTGACTCTATTACAGGTGTCACATCGTGCCACATGTCCTGCAATGTCTGTCTTCATGCCTTTCCACCAGAAATGTTTCTTCAAGTCTTGATACATCTTCGAACCTCCAGGGTGTATATAGTACTTGGAATCATGAGCTTCTGACAGAATTTCCTCTCGTAGTGCTGGGTCAGATGGGACACAGATTCTGTTCTTGAACCAGATGGTTCCTTGTTCATCTTCTTGGTGGTTGGTCTTGTAGCCTAGTTTCATCAGACCACGGAGATACTCAATCTCTTCACAACTTTTCTGAGCTTGACGTATGCGATCTGTGAGATCATACTGTATGCGGAGCTCATTCAACAAGTCATGCGGTAGTATCTCAAGTTGGAAATCATCAATCTCTTCCTTGAGCTTAGGTGGTACGGATTCTATGATCAAAGTGTGACAGTAACTCTTGCGACTGAGAGCATCTGCGACTACATTAACTTTTCCCGAATGATAGTGAATTTCCAGGTCATAGTCCTTGATCAACTCTAGCCATCGGCGTTGCCTCATATTCAAATCTTCTTGAGTGAAAAAGTACTTCAAGCTCTTGTGATCGGTGTAGATGTCACACTTGTTGCCTATCAAGTAGTGTCTCCAGATCTTCAAGGCATGCACAACTGCTGCTAACTCGAGATCATGGGTTGGGTAACGGTTCTCATGTTCTTTCAACTGTCAAGACGCATATGCTATCACTCTCCCATCTTGCATCAGTACACAACCAAGTCCTTGATGGGATGCATCACAATAGACCACAAAATCTTTACTGATATCAGGCAATGCTAGTACTTGAGTTGTGGTAAGCTTCAGTTTTAGTTCCTGGAAGCTTTGCTCACACACAGGCGTCCATTCAAACTCCTTAGTCTTCTTCAAAAGGTTGGTCATTAGACGGACTATCTTGGAGAAGTTCTCTATGAATCGGTGATAGTATCCAGCCAATCCTAAGGCCCTGTTTGGTTGAGCTGTGGCTGTGACAAAAAGCTGCTGTGAGCTGTGAGCTGTGGAAAAGCTGCTGTGAGCTGTGAGCTGTAGAAAAGCTGAAAGCTGTTTGATTAAACAAGTATAAAATATACTTTTTATCTTTATCTCTCTTGAAACAACTATGGAAGAGCTTTTTATTCCACCAATTTCGAAAAGCAGAAAGCCAAAAGCCAAAAGCAGGGTCAACCCAGCTTTCAAAAATGAACTACGGAAAAGCAGCTGCTTCTGAAAAAGCGTCCTCCAAAAGCAGCCCCTTTGGTTGGGCTTTTGGCTTTTGGGGCCAAAAGCCAAAGCCAAAAGCCCAACCAAACAGGGCCTAAGAAACTTCTGATTTCTGTCACATTATGGGGTTGATCCCATTCCTTCATGGCTTCAATTTTGGCTGGGTCAACTGCGACACCTTCAGCTGATAGTACATGGCCTAAGAAGGCAACTTCCTATAGCCAAAACTCACACTTACTAAACTTTGCGTAGAGCTGATGTTGGGCTAGTTTCTCAAGCACAGTTCTCAGATGATGTTCGTGTTCTTCAGCGGTGGGTGAATAGACAAGGATGTCATCAATGAATACTACCACGAACTTATCTAGATCATCCATGAAAACCTTATTCATCATGTTCATGAAGTATGCGGGAGCATTCGTGAGTCCAAAGGACACCATGGTAAACTCAAACTGACCATACCTAGTCACAAAAGCTGTCTTCGGGATGTCACTCTCTCGAATCTTCATCAAATGATAGACGGATCTAAGATCAATCTTGGAGAAATACTTGGCACCTCGAAGCTGATCTAGCAGATCATTAATCCTTGGCAGGGGGTACTTGTTCTTGATGGTGAATGTGTTCAAGTTCTAGTAATCAATGCACATTCTCATTGTGCCATCCTTCTTCTTAACAAACAAAATAGGGGATCCCCAGGGTGAAGCACTAGGTCTGATATATCCCTTCGAGATGAGCTCATCAAGCTGTTTCTTGAGCTCAGCCAGTTCATCAACTGACATGCGATACGGTCTCTTGGCAATGGGTCCTGTTCCTGGTAAAAGATCAATGATGAACTCTACATCATGGTCTGGTGGCATACCCGGTAATTCTTTAGGGAATACATCAGGATAGTCTGTGACCACCGGCACATCATGAACTGTCTTCTCCTCTTTCTGTGATTCTGAACTCACTTTAAGGGCACACAAGATAGAGGTGGACTTTCCAGACTGGGGTTCACATCTAATGACTTGGCCTGATGGGTGGGTCACTTGGACATATCTAGGTGAACATGATATGATACCTCGGTGAATGGTTAACCAATCCATGCCTAAGATGATATCTAGCTTAGTGGAAGGTAGCAGAGTTAGGTTGGCTTTAAAGGTAAGACCCTCAATGGTAAGACTCACTCCCTTACAGATGTGGGTGCATTTTAGGTCTCCTAAAGGTGAACTGGTGATGATAGGCTTTTCATGTGGGGTTATAGGCAGGTCATGCTCTCGTGCAAACTTGGATGATATGTAAGAATAAGTTGCTCTAGAGTCAAATAGAACTGATGCAGTATTGCCATTAACTAAAAACATACTGTACACAATGTCAGGGGTAGCCTGTGCTTCCTCGGCATCCAGATGGTTGAGACATCCACGGGTAGCAGATCCCTTGAACTGAGACTTCTAAGTAGATGAGTTCTAAAGGCATTCAGTGGCTTTGTGACCCGGATGGCCATAGGCAAAGCAGGTGAAAGGCGTATCACCTGTAGGGGTTGGCGCGGTTGCCTTCCAGTTTCCAGTGCTTGGTGCGGAGCGGTTCTGTGCTGGGCATTCATTCGCTAAGCGGGGATGGTTGAAACGGTCCTGAGTGTAACAATCCTAAGCATAACGGTCCCGGGTGTATCAATCCTGAGCAGGGCGGGAGTATTTGGTGGTGTAGCCTCCACTGCCCCTACTCAATCTAGGGTTGTCATCCCTATTGTGGCGAGAGCATTCCCTGGATGGTGCATCTCTACGGAACCTCTTGTGATCACATCCATAGAAGGACTCCTCAGGCTTACGCTTCCTCTCCCTATACTCCTCTCTGGCTTCAGCACGGTCTTTCTCAATCTAGATGCAGCGATCCACCAGAGCACGCAACGTGTTACTCTCAATACCGTCAAACTTCAGCTTGATGTGTGGGTTAAGTCCCTTACGGTAATAGTATAGCTTCTCCTTCTCAGAGTTCACAACATAGGAAGGTGCATAGCATAGAAGGTTGGTGAAACAAGTAGTGTACTTAGTCACCCTATCCTTCCCCATCTTGATGTTGCGGAACTCCTCAGCTTTGGCCTCCATGATACCCTTGGGAATGTGATACTCAGTGAATGCTTCGGCGAACTCATCCCACGAGATGTTGGCAGGGTCCTCATGGGAATCACTAAAACTGTCCCACCAGGCACGTGCTGCACCTGTGAGCTGGTGTGCGGCTGCTCCAACACACTCATCGTCGGTGAAAGTAGTGAGGTCAAGCTTCTTCTCCATCTCCTTAAGCCAGTCATCGGCTACAAGCGGGTTAGGGTCGGTGCCCTCATAGGTAGGTGGTCTTAGCTTCAGGAATCCTTCCAGCTTCCTTTGGAAGTCATACTGCTGACCTCCTTGGCGATGGTTTTCTCCTTCAACAAGAGCTGCAAGAAGCTGGGTCTGTTGCGCCATCACTTCTGCTAGGTTCGGTGGTGGTGGTGGTGGAATGTTCTCCTCAGGCGGCGAGGTATTCTCTAGGTTGAAGGATATCCCTCCACATCCACAGCCATAGCCACAGCCATGGTTGTTGCCACCACGTCTCCCATTTGGTTCAACTGGGTCAGGGTGGGCGCACGTCCACGGTTTATTAAGCGATTAGATCGGCGGTTCGGCATCTGCAACATGGATCATAGAGAATCTTTAGTGCTTGTGCCATGAGTGCTTATAATTTGATATGATTACATGATTTTGATGATTTAAAGAAAAACATTTATACTATCCAACACTCATTACAAAGAAGCAATAAGATCCATAAGATGCAATAAGATCCAAAACATTCATTACATAGGTTTTATTACATAGCATCATCTCCAGTAGCTACACTTGAAGACGTGCGGGATTCATACTACGCATAACATCTCATAATACATCTCATAAGGGGTACATCATGGGGTACAACTTACAGAAGCTACTAACATGACTCATGACCACGCAGGGTCATTCTACTCTAACTCGTACACCATAGCTGGGATACGACTGTTCTTGATCTCGATCTCCTCGTTAGACTTGTGAAGTCAGGACACGTACTTCAAGGCCTCTGCAAGCTCCTTAGTAGGCTTGGCTCCAGGTAGAGTAGGGCAGGCATCTAGGTTGAGGCGAGTCGGGGCTAACTCAAACTCCTCTATCCTAGGCTTCATCTTACTGCAAACCTCCTTGGGTAGCTGATCCCACATACCCTTCATCTCCCTGAGGCGCTTCCTGTCAGACTTATGCCAAGCCTGCCATGTCCTCTCACACTTGTCCTGTAGGTACTCGGTCTACCTGAGTGCCTCGATCAGGTGACCCTAGTTGTGAACGGCCTTCTTCCTGAACTCCTCTAGCTCTCGAGTCATCTTATTCCGAGATTAGATCTTCAGCATATCAATCCCCTTGGATCTCTCTCTGTCTCCTCTATGGCTGAACTTGGCCTTCTTGTCATCCAACTCACTCTACAACTCCAAGACCTTGCTATCAAGGTAGCAGTTCCTGTTGCCTAGGTCGGCTGCTTTGTCCTATAAGTCAGTGACCTTGGCTCTGTGGATGTCCTCACGACAGTTGAGCTCGTCCTATAGCTTGGCAACTGTCTCTAGTAGACTAGCTCGCTCCTGTGCTCCCTGTGAGTCTCGCTCCTGGTACTCCCACTGAAGGGCCTGGTCCTGATGTCTCCTCTGCTCTAGCTGGGTCATGTACTGATCCTGCTCTAGTAGGTGGATAGCTGAGACACAAATGCATCTATCCTCCTCAACAAGGATAACTCTACCGGCTGCAAAACTCTACTCACTGGGGGTAAGGCTGAGGTCGAGGGCCTGGGGAAGTAGACGGAACTCTGTCATCTTCAGGTGCTCGTAGTGGTCCCTCATCACTCTGCAAAGTGCCTTATGTGACATAGCTCGCAGTCCCTCCTCGACTGTGTCCTCTATAGTCAACTCAGTGAATGCTGGGACAGAAGGTAAGGTGGTGCTAGCTGGGAACTCGACTGAGGTGACAATCAGTCCTTTGATTCCTCCTTCCTGAGCTAGCTTCCCGGTGCAGGTGACCTTGACAAGCTCGTCGGGGACTCCTAATGTGACGAGAACTCGGTAGAGGGTCTGTGCAAAACCCCTGAGCTCACATAGGTCGAAGGTAAGCTTGGCGTGGTCCAGAGGTAGTGGTCCTAGGGGCGGCCAGTCAACGTTCGTTGCCATTTGCATGTTTTAAGGAACAGGTGTTAGCAGGTCAATGTTAGATAAGCCTTGCATAAAAGTAAATGCAGGGTCGGTATATAACCAAAGAAAGGGCTGTTCACATCCTATTCTATCGTCCATTTCTGAGGGTTTCGTCCTAAGGTCAGGTATGGCTCTGATACCAACTAAAACAATCCCGATTTCCGCGAAGGGAAATCCATAGCATGGAAGTGTAATAAGACCGTTGAAGATCATATTACCCAAATTCTAGTCGAATATCACATCCATACAACGATAATATCAGAGTACAAATAGTGCAGAATTACATAATTTATTACATCGCCGCATTGGCAGAATCAAATGTAGCATTCATTCAGAACAGCTTGAAGATAAGATCACCAACTCGAGCGTAGGCACGAACCCCTCATCCATCAAACTCCTCGGAGCTATACTCCTCAGCAGAACCTATGTGCCAAAATTTATCAGTACGATTTGTACTAGCCACTCCCATCCCTATGAGCATTGCTTTGTGGAAATTGGATGCAAGTTGGACATAGTCAAAGGAACCTATAAAGCCGGGGTTTCCTATGCATTAGCATATCAAGTAAATAATAATAGTTTGTCAAGTTTTAACACCATTCCCACACACATTCCACCCCATTCCCTTTTCTGAGCTAGGTTTCGATCCTAGGATCGATATACCACCATCTCCACACCATCACCATACCATCGCTCAGTCGACAGGCCAACTCCCACTCGGCACTGTCTCAAGGCCCGTAGCCCCTGACTACGTCCGACACTCTCTCATGGGGAAAGAAGAGAAGGACTCATCTCACTATCTAGTTTAAGCGAAACCCAGGAAAGGTCCATAGCCCACAAGTCGGCACATGTATCGATCGATCAACCATACACTCTACAGAGGTTTTACATAACCACAAGATCCGCCTTCCTCACTGACCATCGTCAACTAGGCTGATTCTAGCCGCTTGCTAGCCTAGGATAATGCCACTCTACCATTCAGCCCTGGTTCACCCCAAGTCAAGTCTGGGGTGGCTGAAACTGTGAGTCATGAGCCGGGTCCACAAGGTCTCCATGAAGTCTCAAAAGGGTGTGGGGGGAAATCCTCCACGCCCCGTATCTCCTTACACTATCTGCTATCAACCTAGTAGTAGTGGCAATATCCTACCAAGTAGTCCAGCCGTCCCACACCATATAGGGCGAGTGGTACGTAAGGCTTCTCGGTGAATCTGAGTACTAGTAAGTCCTTAGGGTTGACCAAGCTAGAATGTCTTCATCAGGGTTTCCATTTATCGTGCCACCACAGCACCTCCATCCTAGGCTTCTCCCATCATAGGTTCACACCCAGGACCACCTCATATACCATTTACCCACCATAGGTATCCATTTCTAGGGGTGCCCAGGTAGCATCCCATAGCAAGACTTGCCCCAGGCTCGTCGTATACTCCAACTTGGTCGACACAACCCTCACCCTCCATGCACCCAGGTCACACACGCAGCACTCTCCCCATAGTCCAGATAACACCAGTTTCCACCACGCACGTAGTATAAGCATAGTAGAAGTATAAGTAATGAAATATATAGCAGTAAGTGTATGTCTAGCCTAATAGTAGGGTATGTGGGGGTAAGGTTGTGTCAAGGTAAAGGCTTTCAAGCAAGCATACTACCATGCAAGTCCTATCATAATATGACTGTAGCAGTAAAGTAAAGCGATAGCAGTTCTATGTTAACCATGCGTAATAGGTGCTACGAGATTGGGTGGGATGTGGCACCTTCAGTGTAGTCGTCTCCGTTCTCCTCATGGTACTCACGGTCCTCGTCCATCAGGTTCTCCTCCGAATCTACAACGTTCGCATTATAGTCGCATTAGCGACGTCTATAGAGTGGCACAAAGAAGCAATGAAAATTCAAAAGAGCCAAATGCACTCAAACATGGGTTCATTGCGTAGAGCTCGATTTTAGAAGAATTTTGGTCCTGGTTTCGTATTTTTCTGAGGTCATACGAATTGGTTATGAATTTCCAAAGTTTAATTCATTTCTAAAAATGGAAAAGGCTGAATTAATTCGGGGCTGACACATGGCACGCAGTGACTGGTCCACGTGGCATGCTGACGTCAGCATGACATCAGCGTCTCGGTTCCGAGCTGATAGGTGGTGTTGAGCTGACGTCAGCAACGTCATCAGTTCTGACAGGTGGGTCCAGGGACTCTTGGGTCACTGACATGTAGGTTCGGTCAAGTCAACGTCAGTCAACGGCGAGTCAATGGTCAATGGTCTACGGTCAACGGTCAATACGGGTCGGGTTCAAACTGGGCCGGTTGGGCCTGGATATGGGCTAGATTTGGGCTGGGCTAACTCGGACATGTGGCGTGCTGTGGCGCTGCCATGTGGCGCAGTTGGGCTCTTACTGGGCTTTGTTTCCTGGCTGTGGGCGTGAGCGCGGCTCACGGTGGACCCAAGTTCATGGTCCATGGACTTAAGACAGGGTCCATGGTGGTCCGAGTCCATCGTCATTTCCCCTCGGCTAGGCTCATGTGCACCGGGTGCAGGGCTACGCTGCTCAACTCGCCCCTTCTCCTCTGCTTCTTCCACGGCACGCTCCTGCTAGCAATGTGCTCACCGGCGAGCTCCCGCAATGGCTCAGGCATCCAATTGAGGTGGGGAAAAGCCTCCTCGCGCCATGGCGACTACAACGGTGGGGTCAAGGCGATGGATGGTGCCTCCTAAGTCACTGGTCATGACAAACAGTGGCTCGAGCACAACCAGCGTGCGGGAATGGCGCAGGTGCAGCGGCATTGGCCGGTTCTGTGGTGTGCATGGGCATCACAATGCTCCAGCAGGCATGTTGGGCAGGTCGAGGGGTCCTCCAGGGCCTCCGGTGGCTTTGGCCACGGCGGCGGCCCTCCGATCATGTTGGCGGCGTCGGTGTGGGGGCTATGACCTCAGAGGGGCGTCACAGTGGGGTGTGTAGGCTCCTATGGATCCATGTGGACACGGCGAGGGCGTTCGGAGCTTAGGGTAGGACTTCCAGTTTCTAGGTGGTCGGTAGGGTCTTCCCGGCGGCCACGACAACATGGTGACGACGGCGAGGCGCGTGGGTCACTACGGGGCTCCAGTGGGGTGGTCATGGCATGCGCGTGAGTTACCCATGGCTTCAGCGAACAAGACAGGCAAGTCAAGGAGGCGCTAGGTGCTCCCAGCAGTACTAGCCATGGTGGTCGGTGCTCTGGCCGATGGTTGGGTGCTCGGACCGGTGGTCTGGTGCTTGGAGGTGGTCTGGTGCTCGGAGGTGGTCTGGTGCTCAGAGGTGGTCTGGTGCTCCGGTGGTGGCCTAGTGCTCCGGTGGTGGCTGCGCCATGGCGGCGGCATCGTGAGCATGGCATGCGTGCTTGGCTACGGCGTCCATGGGACTTGGAGAGGTCTATAGCGTCCAAGGGCTCGGGGGTGGTCGCGACGTGCGCGTGAGTGTGCTATGCTTGTGTGCCTAGAGACCGGGGATGGCCTTGGCCTACGCGCTCACGGTATGGAGCGCCATGGCCGAAGTAGCAAGGTCCGACGACGAGTAGGGGAAGAATCAGGGGCTCACCGTGGGTGATGTGGAAGAGAGGATGGCGGTGCAGTGACGAGTTGCGGTCGTGTAGCTTCAGAAGCAGTGCCGTGCAGTGTCGTCCGCTCTGGCTTGATCCACGGTGGTGCTCTGAACTCCGGCGTGCTCCCGGTCCTCCTCCCGACAGTGGCTCCGTTCTCCTCTCTCGAACTCCTCCTTAGCCTCTTACTCTCGGTGTGAAGTGGTTGGCCACCAAGTGGCGGCGGGGCGATGGGACGAGCGCTAGGGCAATCGGGATCGGGGCTCTTATAGCCAAGCTCGGCCATGAAACCCGACGTTTGATGGCTGGAGATTGAGGAGGATCGAAGGCGTGCATCCCATCCAACGGCCGTGTGTGGTTGTGTGGGCGTGGCGCCAAGGGGACAAGGCCATGCCCCGGGCGTGACCCCTTGGCTCGCCCCTGCCACCGCTGTCGGGCGCCGGTCGCGTAGGCGGTTGAGGCGTGGGTGAGGAAGATGACACTGTAGACGGGGGTGGCTGACATGCGGGGTCCAGCGGGCAGTGGCTGCGAGCAAGGCAGACGGGTGCGTGGGCGTGGGCGACGCGCTGGGCCGGCTCATGGGCCATGCGCGCGCTGGGAAGACGGGAAGGGTTGGCAGGCCGGTTGGGCCGGCTGGCTTGGTGTGGGCCGAGCAGGCCGAGGCGGCTTGCGAGGCCTACATCCTTTCTCTTCTTTTTCTATTTTGTTTTTCATTTCTTCTCTTTTGTTTGAATTCAAATTTGGTTCTAGAACTTGAATTCCAACTTGGTGTACCTAATTTATTGGAGTTTTAGGAGATTTTATTTAGCTATTTTGTATAACAAAAATAGGTGTAGTTTTGTTATACAAACATAGAAATAATTCTCTTTTTAATCTTTTATTCCTTGCTTTGATTAATTAGTTGCTTCATGGTTTATTACTTCAAAGGAGTTGATAAGCATAACATAAAGCAAATAGAATTCCAGATCATAGTTTGATTTAACAATGTATGCAATACTTTATTTGTTATCATTTAAATAAACACAATTAACAAATGGCATGCCATGCTTATGTGTTAACTTGGGTTGGGGTTAGACCTAATGCATCTCTTAGGTTGGGTTACCATACATGACACTCATCATCGCATGGGAGTTCTAAGAAAAATTTTGTAGTTGGTATTTTTAGTGTGTGGATTTTTGGGTTGTTACAAGTTGGATCAGATATCATGAGCTGCGTGAATCTTCCGGCGATTTGATCTGTCGTAGTCGCCGAAATAGAAAGGTTTTCATGGTGATTCGAATCTTCGAGGATACGGCCTTGAAGCTTGCTGTTGTCGTCCGCCTCGCAGATCCATGAACCGAAGATGAAGGTTGATCCCATCGAGAAGATCATGTTGTAGAGGTCCGTCAAGCTCTCGGATGCAAATTCGCCGAAAGCCCCTACCTGGCACGCCAGCCGTCGATGTTTCACCACCGATAGCCTGCCACGGGGGTACCCGGGGCAGTATGTTCGGGCTTCAGCGTATGCAGAACTCGATGGTAAACGCAAGAGACAGTCGATTTATCCTGGTTCGGGCCCTCGACCGTGATCGAGTAATAGCCTTACGTCTAGTCAGCGTTAGCCTTTGCGTTGGATTGATTGTAAAGTGTTGTGTTGTCTTAGTCTCTGTCTCTCTAGGAACTCTGCCCTCCTTTATATAGTCAGGAGGTCAGAGTCCTAGTCGATTTACAATAAGGTTCCTAGTAGGATTACAGAATAATACTACTACTAAGTTTACAGGGAAAGAAATCCTAGTTAGACTAGATCTTTTCCCTGCATTATGGGGTATCCGGTGGGTCCCGTATCGACAATAATCATTAAACACTTGCGGTTTGAACTATCCCACTTCGCACGATCAAGATCCTACTTCATTCTCACTTCTGCATGGTCACGCTGCCGAGTAGTGAAAGCTGCATCAGTCTCATTTGCTTCCCTTACCGGGTCCACTGGTTCAGTGGGACATGAAGAGATAAGTGCTAGATCATTATCAGAGAGCGCAAGTGCTATCTCAAGCTTCTCTCGCCATGTGTTATAGTTGCTCCCATTGAGAGGCGCAATGGACGAGATAAACGTCATTGGGTTGTAGCCTGAAACAACGTCAGAGAAAGTGAGAAACTGTTGAAATAATAATTGCATGCCGTAATTTAACGTTGGTCAAAATTAAAACATACAACATTCTTCTACACTAATTCTACATCACCGTTGGGTAGAAATAGAATTAATGTATGAAAAAACTCATGAATAAATTTATAATATTGTTATCATCAACGTTGGTTAGAAAAATAACAATACCATAATTCAACTTAAACAAAAATCACTACTCCTCCAATTAAAATTTCCGTTCTAAGATTAATTAGAGGATGTACTTAAACATAACAGCGGAAACATGAAAAACTACTTTTTCATAAGCATTATGTACTGATCTACTCTCTAAGCAATATACACGTTGGTGCAAAATGAATAGAGATTTAAACATCCAAATTTGAAAAAAAACCATCAAATAAATGCTTCTGAAAAATATAAAAGTAAAGCTCTTCTTCTACTATTCATAGGACCCATTCAAGAATTCGGCCCGTGGCTCACTTCGCGCTAACGCGCATTCTTCACTCCGTGGCCCAGTAGAGCAGCCTAGCAGGCCCAAACTGCACGCGCACTGCGCGGAAATGTCTGATCCCGCCTGGGCCGAAAAGCCGCCCGACCGTTCTTAGGCGTTCATGTGGATCGGACGGCTGTTCGACCATTTCGATGGAACAAAAACGGCGGCCGTCGTCTCCCCCGAAACCCTAACTTCATTCTCTCCCTCCCCTTCTCTCTCATCCGACGACGCTCGAAGATGACGGCACAGCGGTGGCCGCCAGTGGCGGCCGGAGGAGATGGCGGCGCCATCGCACGCCCCTTCACCGGTGCACGCATCCACCCGAGGGTGAGCGCGCCGCCGTCGAAGGGTTGTGCGGCTTTGCCCTTTGCGCCCGCACACGGAGCGTCAGAGGCGCTGACGAGCCCACGACTCGGCGGTCTTCCCGCGCGCCGGCGAAGCGGCGGCGCGGTCGTTCTTCCCACGCGCTGTCTTGTAGACGGTCGGTGGTGGTGACCGGCGGCAAGGTAAGGCCCGGTCCTTTGCTTTCATCGGTGGGTTAGGGTTAGGGTAAGACTATTTCTGCTTGATTCGAACCAATCGATTCATCTCCTTCTACTTGCTGAAAAACAAACTACCCCGATCTAGATCTACCATCTAGTAGGCAACTGATACCATTGTGATAACTAGCGGATCGACTAGGTGTAGATTAGTGGGTGTATTCACTTACATTTGGGATAAACAAACCTAGAACAAGAACTAGAGATAGAGAGAGAGAGAGGGGAAAAGAAGTGGCTGGCCATCAGTGGGTTTGGCGGAGGAGCTAGCCATGGCATCGGTGTTCGGTGTTGATGAACAGGTGTCGGTGTAGGGGTAGCAGTGGAGTCCGCCGGCGGTGTCGAAGTCAGACGTAGTGCAGTGAAGGCGCGATCCAGTGGTGGCGGCGAAGGTGGTGGCGCTTCTCGTCACTCAGAACGCTCCAATGATCGGTTAGGGTTTGAAATGTAGGTGGGGAAAACGGCGGCTGCGGTGAACCTCGTGCCTAGTGCTCCAGCCCTCACCTTTCTCTTTATAGCGCTACACGACGGGGGGCCACCAACCATGATTGGATTGGACGCCCCCGATCAGGGCGCGGATCAAGGCCCAAATTAGCTGTTGGGCCAACTTGGTGAAGATCAGCCTAACATAGTTGACATGAATTGTAGCACATACAAAAATATATCTATGAGTTCACGTTCGAATGAAAAGTGTATTTAAAGTACAGATGCGTATGATTAGAAATAATTAAAGATATATTTCTACAGAGATATAATAAGATTAGACCTAATACAACTTGTATCGTATTACAAGTAGATGTTAAGTCGTGCTTGATTATGTATATCTAAGTACTACTAGGACATCTAATAGCACTGACTATATAATGAATTTAGAGGACACCCCCTAAGTTGATTCAATTATTTCCAGGCCGTGTTTGCTCAGACAGAATTACTGTTACGTAGCGTCAAATTATTGTTCACGCTGTCGGGCCTGATCGGCTGGGAGCGGCTGGTTGGGCTGGCTGGCGAGCCCTCTTACATAAATACTGTTTATGTGAACCAGCCAGCAGTATTTTTCTTTCACGTAAACGAATCAACAATGATACGAACCAGCCAACTGAACAGGCTGTAGGTCTCTAGCTAGACCTGGTCCAGTCATCCTATAATGAAACGCCACCAGTTTCAAGGCATGTTTGGAACGCAGAAATAAAAAATACGGGAATAGAAAAAAAAACGCAGGAATGAAGTGAGTGTGTAGTGGTAAAACAGAGAAAAGGAAAAACATGGAAAATAACTAGAAGGGGTGTTTGGAACGTAGGAATCAAAACCGAGGAAAAACGCTACGACGAGTTTGGTTAGCGCACGAGCATTGCAGGAAAGTTTTTCAAGAGGTCTGACCGTATTCTTTTTTTCTCCAAAAGTACACGCCTTGTCACCGTTCCTCTGGAAAGGTTTTGCTGAATTTCTTTGCAATTCCTTTCCTCTGGACCGAATCCTCTACTTTTCCTACGATTTTCCTTGTTCCAAACGCGGCCTCAGATCCCCACCAAACACCAAGCGCGCGCCTATATCAGGTCAGCTCTCTGGAGCTTCCACCACTCCCCAGGAGCTGGAAACCTGCCATACATCCATCCTTGCACATAGCTCCGACTCCGATCCAGCGCCACCAACCCGGAAACAGCAGCAAGCCTCTTGGCTCTTGCACGTAGCTCCAGCCTCCAGCGCCACGCCTGACACCTCCACCTCCGCCGGGTCGGAAGAAGATGGTGTCGCCGACGGAGCCGCAGGCCGAGATGACGACGGTGTTCCGCTCGACGCTTCCCGACATCGCCATCCCGGACCACCTTCCGCTCCACGACTACGTCCTGGAGCGCCTGACGGAGCGCCGCGACCGCGCGTGCCTCATCGACGGCGCCACGGGCCAGACGCTCACGTTCGGCGACGTGGACCGCCTGTCGCGCGGCGTCGCGGCCGGGATGCGCGCCA
The DNA here is from genome assembly GCF_019320115.1 of Miscanthus floridulus. Taxonomy (NCBI): domain Eukaryota; kingdom Viridiplantae; phylum Streptophyta; class Magnoliopsida; order Poales; family Poaceae; genus Miscanthus; species Miscanthus floridulus. The sequence goes on along the minus strand of NC_089592.1, from coordinate 65,526,422 downwards.
CCCTAGGCGTCCGCAGCGGGGGCACGGTGATGCTGCTGCTCCCAAACTCCGTGGAGTTCGCGCTTGCGTTCATCGCGTGCTCCCGCCTCGGCGCCGCCGCCACCACGGCCAACCCGCTCCACACCCCGCCCGAGATCGCCAAGCAGGCGGCGGCCTCCGGCGCCACCGTCGTCATCACCGAGCCGGCGTTCGTCGGCAAGGTGCGGGGGCTCGCCGGCGTCACCGTCGTCGCAACGGGCGACGGCGCCGAGGGCTGCGTCTCGTTTTCCGACCTCGCCTCTGCCGACGGCTCGGCACTGCCCGAGGCGGCCATCGACGTGGCGAACGACGTGGTCGCGCTGCCGTACTCGTCCGGCACGACGGGTCTGCCCAAGGGGGTGATGCTGTCGCACCGCGGGCTGGTGACCAGCGTGGCGCAGCTCGTGGACGGCGACAACCCGAACCTCCACTTCCGGGAGGACGACGTCGTGCTCTGCGTGCTGCCCATGTTCCACGTGTACTCGCTGCACTCCATCCTGCTGTGCGGGATGCGCGCCGGCGCCGCGCTCGTGATCATGAAGCGCTTCGACACCCTCCGCATGTTCGAGCTGGTGAAGCGGCACCGCATCACCATCGTCCCGCTCGTGCTGCCCATCGCCGTGGAGATGGCCAAGAGCGACGCCATCGACAGCCACGACCTCTCCTCGGTGCGCATGGTCATCTCGGGGGCCGCGCCCATGGGCAAGGAGCTGCAGGACATGCTGCGCGCCAAGCTCCCTCGCGCCGTGCTCGGACAGGGCTATGGGATGACAGAGGCAGGCCCGGTGCTCTCAATGTGCATGGCGTTTGCCAAGGAGCCGTTGCCGGTGAAGTCCGGCGCCTGCGGCACGGTGGTGAGGAATGCCGAGCTCAAGATCATCGACCCGGAGACCGGGCTGTCCCTCCCCCGCAACCAGCCCGGGGAGATTTGCATCAGGGGCAAGCAGTTGATGAAAGGTACCCGGTTTTTTTTCTTCTTGCACAAATTACAAACAAACACTTCTGTCTACTCCAGACAAGGGCAGCTTGAAGGTGACACATTGGCTGCCGGTCTGGTACGCGCAGGGTACCTCAACAACCCGGAGGCCACGGCGAAGACCATCGACTCGGAGGGGTGGCTGCACACCGGAGACATCGGGTACGTCGACGACGACGACGAGATCTTCATCGTCGACCGGCTCAAGGAGCTCATCAAGTACAAGGGGTTCCAAGTCGCTCCGGCGGAGCTCGAGGCCATGCTCATCGCCCACCCCAGCATCGCCGACGCCGCCGCCGTCCCGTAAGTAGCCACCGGCTTTCCCACGCATTCTCGGTCGAGTTGCACAAGTTCTGAACAACGTTCGCTTGATACTTGGTCCGGTGCAGACTGAAGGATGACTCCTGCGGCGAGATCCCGGTGGCGTTCGTCGTGACCTCCGGTGGCTCCGAGATCACCGAGGACGAGATCAAACAGTACGTGGCGAAACAGGTGGTGTTCTACAAGAGGCTGCACAAGATCTTCTTCGTGGAGGCTATCCCGAAGGCGCCATCTGGCAAGATTTTGAGGAAGGATCTGAGAGCAAAGCTGGCGTCTGGATTTTCCAACGGATCATCGTGTTGATGCCCCTGAGGGCCTGAGTTCTTTCAATACGAAAACGACCCCGGTTTTAGTTGGTTTTTGTGCTGAACAAGCTAAAAAAAGATATACAGAAAACGGTTTAGACGAGAAGCAGTCAACCATGTACAAGATATGTTATCTAGATAAATGAAAGTTCAAGATTGAGTATTTGCTATTAAACATTTATTGCTTTGAAAGTGACATACAATTATCTGAGCTGCAAAAATTACTATGTATTATCCTGATTAATGTCTGAATGACATTATCACAAGTTAGGACAGCAACAGGATACTTTTGTTTTGTGACATCTATGATTAAATTAATAAGGAGAGGAAGAAGAAACAGCCCAATAAGTGAGTCAAGCTATCAAAATTGACCCGTTCTAATATCTAATTACCTTGCTAACTACAAAATACAAGTCCAGACGGCACGTAAGCTAGCTGATGTAAACAAACGAAAATAACAAATGGCAGCCGTGCAGACAATCAAGCGCCAGAATGAGACACTGGAGATGTTGTAAATTGTCCGTCTTTGAACGCGTGAATATACTGCTGGGGCAAGGAATGCTCGGCCTGCAACAGTTCAGCAAAATGAAAGAGTACTCAAGACCAGCGTATATTTTATTTATATAAAAAGCAACTATGGTCTTCATCATTTCAACTTTCTCCATATTCTCCCAGAATGATTGTGTAAATGCTGGATGGTGAAATATGAAGTTAAAAAATATTGAGGGTCATGAAAAACAGAAAACTGAAAGTTTCAGTTTACTTAATTAAAATCAACTTTGGTTCCATCCATTGTAATTCATTGGTAACTTTGAAAGTAAAATAGGAGAGCCTCGGTCTAAACGAAAGAAGTCAGTAGAGTACTCACCCAATCACCGTCAGTGTTTGCATCTGGAACAAGAGCATTGATTTCACTTGATTTAGCGGTTGTTATAGATGTCTCTAAAGATTCCTTGCTTAAGTAAAGTTGGCAGCCAGATGTGTTGTCTATTGATATAGTCGGAACCGAGCCCTGTAGTATCATTAGAAAGCATAATTCGTTAAAAAAAATCACTAAAAAGCATAAGATATTTGCATGAACTGATACAAGTAAATATGTTATCTTAACAATCACATAGCATGGGAGCGCTGCTATATATATGTTTGGAAGAAAATCTACCTCACATTGGACCTCTGCACTGTTACAGTTCACAATTTCACAAGCCGCTACAACCCCCTGATAACAATACATGACAAGTTAATGCAACAACAAGAATTCCCTGGAAGTTTGTGTTGGTTTGTCAACAGATGTACCTTGAATAAGACTCCTACTTTGATGCACTTATCAATTGTTATGTTGTTCACTTTCCCTGCACAACAGTGTCCACATATACGCTTGGACGGTTATTGTTTTCTCTTAAAAAAGAATGAAGATTTATTCGTAGCACTTTGGTGGGAAAGTACCTTTGACTTGCAGCACACAATCCTTGCATCCATATACATACACCGACTGTTTGGTATCACAATCTTCAATAATTAAGCTCTTGTTCCCAACATGATGCTCAGCCACCCATCTGATAGGGAATGACATTAATCGAGTGAGATTGTTTCATTGATGGTTTATTCGCATTTCTGGATAGGAAGGAGCATAACATTACTTGCGACCCATTTGGAGCTCCAATTTAGCAGGACCTTTAGTTGAGCTAAAGGAAGGTGCATTGCGAGTTTCTTTTCCTTCAGCAGCTACAACACCTGTTTTGTCTGTTCTATTTTTGCTCTTCATGTCATCAGTTACCTTCCTGAGGCCTGTATATATAACAAGAAGGTGAAGCAGTAACTGTAACATAATTTTAGTGCATGAACTGGGCAGGTGTACGAGTTGTTCAACCGAAAATCAAATGAAAACTCAGACTGAGCTGACCTTGTGTCACTGGTTTCCCAGAGCTGATTTCAGCAAATACTGCTGACATTCCAGATTTTGGGTGGGATGATGAGGCCGAAGAGATGGAAAGAGATGTAGGAGCGGACGGAACTGAAGGTGCCTTGTTGTTTGCACTTCCTGGCGGTTGCCATGCAGGACCCAATGGGTAGTACCTCTTCACATAATCACGCAAATTGGGCACGTAAAGCTCTTTTAGGGCTTTAGCCCACTCCACATGATCAGGGTCCTTATTTTTGTATTCCACAAGCACCTGTGATATCATTGTCCAACACTAATAAGATTAAATCTATATATGCTTAGGAAATCAATTATACTAAAGTTAATCTCTGAACAGGCTTAGTTAGAAATTGTGTTATGCTAAGTAAGCAGTTGGTGGTCCTTTTCGACTGTTATTAATTAGCTCTGAATTTGTTTTTGTTTTATAAAACATGTTTTTTTAATATAAATTTTAAGTATGGACACGGTCTTTGAACTTCACATTTCCATTTTCTTGGGAGCCTTGAGTTTTACTGTATTGTTTACACATTTTTGCCCTAGAACTTGGTACCTGATAAGGGATTCATTTGATCATTTCCTCCTTCAATCACTAATCCCTTTACATATTGTCTAGGTGCATATTTTTGGAACAGATGAACCCTAGTATCATATTAGAAAAGCTGTCAACTATGAGTAATGTACCTTATTGCTGTAGAACTCTGCCATTTGCCAGCTCTCTTCTACATGAGCAATCGGAAGAGGCATACCTGAAGAGAGATACAAAATCCAGTTAGGCTCCCACTTTAACATACATGAGCAGCAGCAGAACATGTATTGGCATGTGTTTCAGCCCCCCATCACATAATTAATAATTTACTAAAAGGTTGGAACGTGATAGTTGATACTTACCGCAACCTTTGCCTGTGTAACCAATCCATGCCAAAGCGGCCAGGCTACCAGCAGCTGCTTTTAGATGGTTGGCATAGATCGATCTCGTCCCCTCCGCCAATGCGTTGGCCTCCAAGATCGTTTCATTCAGAGGCCCCATAAACGTCGTCACTGACTCCATTGTTGGTTTCTACCGAGTACCAAATCACAAGCATTGAAACAATTGATCATCAACCACACAAATGTATCAAATGCTCAAATACTTTATTTCCCATGTTAAGATTTCAGACTTCACTGTCATTCACAGAGATAGGAAAGCTGAGACGAACAAGAGGCGCACCTGTGTGTGGTTGGTCCTGACAAGAAGGTCTTTCCCAACCAAGAACGCCCTCTCCACCAATCCCGTCACCTCGGCGACGTCCGCCCCGATCTTGCCGGCGGCCGCGGACACCCTGCCGAGCGCGCTGGCGACAAGATCGTCGAAGGCCACGATCGGCGGGTCCTGTGCTGATGCAGTGTCGGACAGGCCGCCACGTGCCCCACCGCTGAGTGCCTCCAGCCGGGATACCGCCGCCTCCAGCCTGCCTATCAGGGCTTCTCCCATGGCGTTCGCGCGCGGGTGGGTGATAGGGTCGCTAGGAGGAGAGGAGTGCGGGGATGGGCAATGCAGGTAGGAACGAGGCGAGACTTGAGAGAGAGAATGGCGGAGCAACGGGAGCAACGTCGCCACGGGAGCACCCATTTGGAGGGGAGGGGAGGGGAGGGGAGGGAGGGATTGGCGGAAGCTGGTCTGAACCGCCGAGGGAGACGTGCCGCTAGACATCTGTACCTATGCGAGCCCCACGGACATGCGGTGGCGAAAAGCGACGGTCCTAACATAGGTCAGAAGAGAGGATCAAGCAAAGTCTTTGCATTCTAGATCAATGGTAAAGCACCGGTTGACATTGATACCCTTTGGCATGGAGGGAGAATCAATTGGTTAAAGACGACCTTAACAACATGAATTGGACGAAGGATTTAGAACATCACACAAAATGGCTACATTTGCGCTAAAGCTATTGGTTGCTCGAGTAATTTTCTCCCTCCGCACACTCAATTTCCTGAGCGTTGGATCTTTAGTCCGCTGATCTCCTGTGCTCCACATGGTCCCCCACCTGGCCCCCTGCACCACTGCCTGCATGCATGCAGATTCGAAGATGGTGTACGCACGCGGTCGTGTGGGGCTCAGGGTGGCAGGGTGCGGTCGGGCGCCTGCGCCCGCATGCTGCTGGTGCCCGGGACCATGCGCAACCATGGGCGTGGCAGGGTGGTCCGCAGGTGCAGGTGAGTTAGATCGCCGGTGCAGTGCTTGCTATACTCCACTTTGGTGCACGGACTTGTCTCTGTCACATCGAATCACCTAGCCACATCGAATCACCCAGCCCTTTGACATCTAGTTTGTATATATGCACATTCATTCATGCTCCGTCCACACAAGAATACATCAATGAGTTACGTGTCAGTAAAAATAGTTTATGTTTAACCAAGTTTCTAGTGAATAATATTCACATTTATGGCTCCAAATTAAGTTGCGTGCCAATAAAAATAGTTTATGTTTGACTAAGTTTCTAGTAAATAATATTCACATTTATGGCTCCAAATTATTTTTTATGAAAGTACATTTCGTAATTAATCCAATAGTATTTATTTGATATCATAAATATTAATATTTTTTATTTATAATTAATTAAACTCGAGATACTAAAACGTGACACTGTGCTATAATTGCATTCTTTCTTGGTACTTTAGTAGGAGCATGTTACATCGTATTAGACCATATTTTACACTTTCTGTTTTGGTGTAAATTCTGTGTTTAATCGATATAAATTGATTATTCCTAATTATAATTGATCAGAATTATTTGAACAATTATCTGATTTTTTTTGGCTTTTTTTAATTTTTGAATGTTTTATTTGATTTTCCTTTGAAATTTTCTAATTTGGCTATCATCAAAATAATCTGGCTATTTTTTTTGTTTGTTTAATATTTTTGTAGTATTTGGATCATTTTTTTGGTTCATTTTATCAGGATCTAACGGTCCCAGTCGAGTGTCCGGCAGGCCTTAAATGTTCGGGTGTCAGCCGGCCTAGAAACACTCGAGCACCCACTAGACACATCCTAAATTTGTGAAACTATGGGATTTATTACAAGACGTTCAGCTGTCAGATCAAAAAGACACAATCGAGTAGGGCCTCCTTGCAACATAGGATAGGAAAAAAAATGTAGAAATAGAAAAAACTTAAGAATTGATCAGCCTGTTCGGCAAGCCTGAATTGGCTGGCTGATGCTGGGGCTAGATCAGCCAGCCCAGCTAGCCAATTTCAGCCTCCAGTCAACCGCTAGTTTTTAAAATTTCATATAATGGCGTCAATAACAACAGGTGGTTTTCAACCAATTCTAACTCATGTTGATTTCAAAATTCCAGCCAACAACAACAGGTTCAACCAACAATTTACAGTCCATTTATTTCATCCATACAACACACATACAATATTTGTTCTATCCATTCACAAGAACTTGTACAACATTTACTAGCCATATGCAAGGTAGAATTCTACACTAACGAACAATTGCCTATTACTGCAGTGGAGATACAACAGAATCTAACCTGAGCAGCCACAACTGAGAGGCCTACGCATTCACATATCTCAAAATTTGATCTCACAAAGTCCTTGAAATCCTCAGGCCACACTATTCTCCACTACAGTGTTTTGTTCCCCTATGGACTCGGGTTTCTGCAGGCTCTCCTTACCATCAGTAGCTTGATTTTCAGCAGGGTGGCTACCAACTTTCTATTCATGACCTGTAGGGTGAAAATGGCAGTTGAAATAGTTTCTCAACATCCAAATAAGGGTAAACACTACTGATGGATATCATGAAACTGGCTGAATAGTGCCAAATTGTCAATCCACATGAGCTTATAATAGGAAAAATGCTCAAACCAATTCTACAGCACCTCCATTGCTGCATATAACCCGCAGCAACAAGGCTATGAACTTGTACATGTTCAAAGGAAATATTAGGGAACATAAGCTAGATTTTCATAATTCTCAGCTTAACAAGGGAAACTGCAAGTGCTAGCATTCATACAACTACAGTAGAAGAGGGCTCATTACATAAAGTAGATTGGTAGTCACTCACACACCTCAACTGGATGCTGACGCTTTAATTTCTTCTCCTGCATTATCTTTTCACGGTCATCATAAAAGCTAAAGTCATCCAAGATGGATGTCTTGAAGACATGATCCTTGAAAATCTTTAAAACTTGAAGGCCTTGGTCAAGCTTAACCTGCAGACACCGTGAAAAAAGTATGGGAAAACTTAGCTACCGCAACATTAAAAGAGTTAGACATAAAAATCATGCATATCAATAATTTCTGCTACAATGTGTTACCATCAACAATCAGTGGAGAAAACTGACAAAACAAGAGAAAAACTGAAAGGAACTTAACTCACCTCCTGCGTATCTCTGCTATTTGTAACTGGTTTGTTTTTGTTATACTCAAGAATGATGTGCTTCAACGAGCTGTTAGGAATGTCCTTCACAATGTGCCACTCGATAGGGAAGCAACCAGTCCACTTGTCCTACTGCCAGTATTCAACTGTCTTGTTAAAATCAACCCGACCCGCCATCTCAGCCAGACCAACAAATTGTTCCGCTGGTGTTAACCTGGAAAATCAAGGAAGACAAGTAACATCAACATCCAACCTTACACACAGGTTCACAGAAGGGAAAACAGGCTCTTAAATAGAGGGATTAGACTTACAGAAAACAACAGGAACACAGGACGACTGCTTGATTTTTCTTTAGCCTCTTGATAAGCAGCATCCAACTTTTTATTTCCACTAGGGGTGCTTTCCCAAACATTGTACTTAATGCTTTTGTGAACATCATCCTCACTGTATGAATTAATAATAAAAAAATTGGCATCTGAGTAGGTCTCACCAAAATCAGCAAGGACAACATGTATACATCTCTTATAGGCAAGCACAAATGGATTTTTATGCACCACTCTTGTCGGGGACGTAATATCGGGGGACCCGATGAGGTGGAACTGATAAACCATTGGATGTTGACACTCCCGATCAGACGAGAACGTTACTGCGTCTCTTGTCCAAAACGACAGGAGACTGGTTCCGCCTCGCCCGACCCCCCGAGGGTCAGACTCCGCCTTGCCCGACCCCCGAGGGTCAGACTCCGTGTCGCCTGACCCCCGAGGGCCGGACTCCGCCTCGCTCGACCCCCGAGGGCTAGGCTCCGCCTTGCCCGACAGTCAAGGATAGGCTCCGCCTCGCCCGACGGCCGAGGGTAGAATCCGCCTCGTCTGACCCCCGAGGGCTAGGCTCCGCCTCGCCCTACAAGTACGCCCTACTCTATCATAAGGATGAGCACAGGGTATGACTTGACATTCAGGTCAAACACAGCACCAAGGACCATGCCCTGCGCCGTGGTAGGAAAAGTACCACCAGGGTACGATGGGATGGGTGCTTTAGACCATTCCAGCATTGCAGAGTCCAAACAGTATTGTAGGCACCGCCTTCAGCCCTCAGACACGGAACCCGGCATAGACATGCGACAACCACTACGGTCCAGGGAGAGACTCGCGCCCTCTACAAGGACGGATGTACTGTCACCATGCCATGGTCCCAAAGGAGAGGCGCCCGCTCCACGACCCCTTGGGCCCAATGGATCGGAGCGCTCGCTTTGGCCTCCGGACGTCCTCTCCGATCGAAAAGCCTTGCCCAAAGCGCTACTTCTGACTCTGACCCTCGGTCGCTTCGACCAGGGCTCATAGGAACTAGACGGTGTGCGGAGAAAGGCAGGGCAAGGCTCATAAGTCAAAACCACTATACCAGAGTCCATACCCTGCGCGGAGCAGTACTCTATAGCCATCCTGACATTCTACAATGGCATCGACAGTGTTGTTGGCGCCTACCATTATCTGGTACCTGCCGGTATGGGCAACAAGACTCGGTAGACGTGGACAACAAGGCTCGGTAGCATACGCACCCTTTCCCTCTCACTTGTAAAGCCGTCCCCTTCATCTATAAAATGGGAGGTGCTTCCTCCAACAAAGGGGACCGACTCTTGACAAATAAGTAGAACACACACACGACACAACAAAGACAGCTGAGTAGGGACCAAGCTCTCGGCAACCTTCTCGATCATTCCATCAGAGACTTGGGACTCGTCCCTCTCTTGACTGTTTTGTACCCCCTACTACGAACCATTTTTGGCACTAATAACACGAGCAGCAGCAGCAAACTAGACGTAGGGACATTCTGCCCGAACCACTATAATCCTTGTATCCTTTAGTGCACCATCCGGGCCTAACGCGCATCAATTATAAATTTACTTGCCGGTGTTTGTTCGAAACACTAACAGTTGGCGCGCCAGGTACGGGCCTTTACACATTCCAAATCAAGCCTCAGATGGCTAACCACGCGATCAGCTGGGTCCTAGGTGCACACATGCGTTTCGGTGACCTGGACTTCATTATCACACTAGGAGGAGAGTTGGTGCTGGCCCACGCGGCCGTCCAGTCTCCCCCATCCGCCAACCTCAACTACTGGAGGCTTGAGGGCCAGCTGGGCATCTTCCTTGGACCCCAGCTGTCTAGAGAGGCCCTGCGCCGCATCACCCTCTCTTTGGAGCACTCCACACGGCGCACCTTGATGGCATTTCCATTCAGTCTCCGCAACACCGCGGCAACCGTAAGCCACCTTGTGGCCCAGCGTGCGATCCCGTTTCCTACGAACAGCGAGTTTGTGGGGATGATCGAAAGCGTTACTGAATCCCTCCACAGCCTCCTCATGGAGGGCCCAGGGTTGGACTCCAGTTCTAACTCCGGTCGGGGGAGCCATCATCCCTCCCAAGAATGCTTCATGGTAGGAACCTCCGAGGGACATGTCGAAAGTGCCTTCGAGGAGGAGGTCACCCTAGCGGGCAACTTCGACGATGGAGCCAAAGGAGGAGCAGCAGCCCCACCTCACGTAGGGGTGGAGTAGCTAGAAGCCCGAAAATGGGAAATAGACGAGATCAGATAGCAGCTTGTTCAGGAATACAAGAGGATCGACGAGGAGATCAGGCGCCACGGAGATGGAGGACACGCACGTGCCGTGGCCCACGACGTGAACCAAAGGATCATCACCAACGATGAAACCCTTCCCCACTTTGCTCGCGTGAGCCAGAACATCGCCGCCGTGATGGCCCTGCTTCATGGCCTTCCAGAGGCCACGATGCCCGAGGATCGCTGGGTCCACCGCGAGATTCGCACGCTACTTGAGCGTGCGGTAGCACAGCAAGCAGAGAGCTCGATGTCTCGGTGACACAAGCCCGACGCCAGCCAGCGAACCCCCTCACCATGCCTCGCCAGGGATGCATCGGTCCACCAGGCACCGCAAGGCGACGGGCAGCGCATCGCAATCCTGGTGCATTAACATCTCGGCCACAACCTGCGACGCGCGCAGCACCCTCGATGCCTGCAGATGCGCCCACAATGACCCAAGGGAAGGGGCCCATTGCGGCTATCATCCTCGATGCGACGGATGCTACTGACAGTGGTGAGGACCGGAGCCCGAGCCCTGGCCTACCGGGCCCTCAGGCCTTCGGCCAGTCACATTCTCAATGCCGCGCTTCCACCGAGGTATCGACCACCTACCAACATCCCTAAGTACTTCGGGGAGACAAACCCTGAACTTTGGCTTGAAGACTATCGGCTTACCTGTCAAGCCGGTGGTGCAGATAATGACGATTTCATTATCCGCAACCTTCCACTGTTCCTTGCTGATTTGGCACAGCGTGGTTGGAACACCTTTCGTCCAATGCCATCCAAGGTTGGGCGGACTTAAGGGAGATCTTTGTGGGGAACTTCCAGGGAATGTATAAACATCCTAGAAACCCATGGGACCTCAAGAACTGTTGCCAAAAGGCCGGCAAAACCCTCCGCGGGTACATCTGACACTTCTCCCGACAGTGCAATGAGCTCCCAAACATCACCAATGCCAACATGATAGGAGCCTTCCTGTCTGGAACAACCTATGAATCTCTGGTTCACAAGCTAGGACGCAAGGGCTGGTGGACCACCAGGGAGCTTCTGGACATCGCCACCAGCCACGCCTTATGAGAAGAGGCGGTCGGAGCAATCTTCGACCGTTCCAACAGCAAGGCAAGGTGGGACGAGGGTGCCAATGAAGGCACCTCCAACCGTTCTACCAAAAGGAAAAACAAGAAGCAATAGCGCGAGGACTCACTCGTGGCTGCTGCTGACCGCAAGGGTGGTCGAAAGCCCACGGAGAGCGCTCCAAACCACTTCAAGAAAATGCTCGAGGGGCCATGCCCGAACCACTGCCTTCCCCGTAAAGCATCTGCTCAAGGACTGCGGCCTCATGCGCAAGTTCTTGGCTGGGAGCGCCAATAAGGGGGAGTAGGGGAAGGAACCAACCTCCACCGCCGACGACACTGAGGAGAAGGACGACGGCTTTCCAACGCCAGATGGCTGCCTCATGATCTTCAAAGGCTCAACGGCCTATGACTCCAAATGTTTTCAAAAGGTCGCATGACACTAAGTCTACATGGCCCAGCCAGCCACACCTCTCTTCCTCTGATGGTCGAAGGCCGCCATAACCTTCGATCGGACCGACCATCCAAACACCATCCCGCATCCAGGAAGGTATCCGCTTGTCGTCAACTCGATCGTCGGCCCAAAGCGCCTCACCAAGGTTCTGATGGATGGAGGCAGTGGCCTCAACATCATGTATGCGAAGACGCTCGACGTAATGGGTGTCGACCGAACGCACCTCTGCCCGGTCCGAGCGCCTTTCCACGGCGTCATCCCTAGAAAGCAGGCCACACCACTCGGACAGATTGATCTACCTGTTACCTTTGGGGATCAATCCAACTATAGGACTAAGACCCTCACCTTCGATGTGGTAGGGTTCCCCAAAACTTTCCACGCCATCTTAGGATGACCATGCTACGCGAAGTTCATGGCCGTCCCCAACTATACATACCTCAAGCTGAAGATGCTAGGCCCACACGGGGTCATCACCATCAGCACCTCCTTCCAGCGGGCTTACGAGTACGAAGTCAAGTGCTGTGGCCACACCACAACAATCGTCACCTCTGGAGAACTCGCTGCCCTGAGGGAGGAGGTCGTCGAAGAAGCACCCGACGCAAAGAGGACGTCCGGATCGTTTGAGTCGGTAGAGGGCTTCAAAGAGGTCCTCATAGACCCCAGCAGCTCCGAGGGTAAAATGGTATGCATAGGTACCGCGCTCTCCCCCAAATAGGAAAGCGTGCTCGTCGACTTCCTCCGTGACAACAAAGACATCTTTGCATGGAAACCCTTGGATATGCCAGGTATCCCAAGGGAGGTCACCAAGCATACCCTAAAAATCCACCTAGGCTCCAAGCCGATGAAGCAATGCCCGTGCCGCTTCAACGAGGAAAAGCATAGGGCCATCGATGAAGAGATAGCAAAACTACTCGCCGCCGGATTCATCAGGGAAGTTCACCACCCAAAGTGGTTAGCAAATCCTGTTCTTGTACAAAAAAAGAGCGGGAAATGGAGGATGTGTGTTGACTACACTAGTCTCAACAAGGCATGCCCAAAAGACCCGTTTTCTTTACCACGCATCGACCAAATAGTCGATTCCACCTCAGGGTGCGAAACCCTCTACTTCCTTGATGTGTACTCTAGCTATCACCAAATTGCGATGAAAGAGTCCGACCAACTCGCGATGTCTTTTATCGCCCCCTTCGGACCATACTGCTATGTCTCAATACCATTCGGTCTAAAGAACACTAGGGCCACTTACCAGCATTGTATGCTCAATTGCTTCAGGGACCTCATTGGGTGAACCATTGAGGTATACGTCGACGACATCGTAGTTAAGTCCATGGGGCTGGCCACCTTGTTGCCGATCTCAAGCAAACCTTTGTGAGACTCCGAGCAAATGGCATCAAACTCAATCCCAAGAAATGTGTTTTCAGGGTCTTGAGGGGCATGCTGCTTGGCTTCACCATCTCCAAGCATGGCATCGAAGCCAACCTGGAGAAAATCTCAGCCATCACAAGGATGGGTCCGATCCATAACATAAAGGGGGTTCAACGGGTCGCAGGGTGCCTCGCTGCCCTCAGCCGATTCATCTCACGCCTCAGCGAACGAGGACTCCCCCTTTATTGGCTCCTGAAGAAAGCCGACCTGCTTCGAATGGACAGCCGAGGCCCAGGAGGCGCTTGACACGGTTAAGCTGCTTCTAACAAAACCCTTGGTCCTAGTCCCTCCAAGCGATGGAGAATCCCTCTTGCTATACATAGCGGCCACCACGCAAGTGGTTAGCGCTGCCCTGGTAGTAGAATGGGAAGAGGAGGGGCACGCCCTCATGGTCCAGCGCCCTGTATACTTCATCAGCAAGGTATTATCCGACTCCAAAACCCGCTACTCCCAAATCCTAGAAACTCCTATACGCCGCCCTCATCACCAAAAGAAAGTTACGCCATTACTTCGAGTCACACCCTATGACAGTAGTAACATCGTTCCCACTCGGCAAAGTCAGTTCATAGCTAGGATGCAATAGGAAGAACTGCAAAATGGGCACTTGAGCTGATGGATCAAGGCATCGGGTATACCCCACGAACGGCGATCAAGTCCCAGGTGCTGGCTGACTTCATCGCAGAATGGACCGAGGTCCAGATGCCACTAGCGGTCGTCGACCAGGAGTGCTAGACGATGTATTTCGATGGGTCACTGATGAAGAAGGGCGCTGGCACAGGGCTTGTCTTCATATCACCTCTTAGGGTCCGCATGAGGTATATGGTTCGGCTCCATTTTCCCTCATCAAATAATGTGGCCAAATACGAGGCACTCGTTAATGGCTTACGCATCGCCATCGAGCTGGGCATCCGATGCCTCAACATTTGGGGCGACTCTCAGCTAGTTGTTAACCAAGTCATGAAGGAGTCCAGCTGCCATGATGCTAAGATGGCTGCATACTGCCAAGAAGTTCGACGGCTAGAGGACATGTTTGACGGCCTCAAACTTAACCATGTCCCGAGGCACCTCAATGAGGCGGCCGACGCACTCGCAAAGGTGGCAGTCTGGTCAAGAGGCGGTGCCAATAGGCATCTTCGCCAACGACCAGCATAAACCCTCGATGCGCTACGAAGAGTCAGATCGAGCCAAGGATGGCTCGCCTAATTCGACCCCAAAGGCTGACCCACCGACTGTTCTATCCGACACCGATGTCATGGAACTTGAAGAGGATCCGGCCACAGAGCCTGATCCCCTAGATGACTGGAGAATGCCCTACCTCGACTACCTCCTCCATGACACATTGCCAACAGATAGGACGAAAGCTCGATGACTCACATGTCGCGCCAAGTCCTTCAGTCCTTGTAGAGGGCGAACTCTATTGATGGAGCCACACTAGGATCCTATAGCTCTGCATCCCCGGTGAACAAGGAAGACTTTTACTGAGTGACATCCATGGTGAGGTCTGCGGTCACCATGCCACCCCAAGGACCTTGGTTGGAAACGCATACCGACAAGGCTTCTATTGGCCCACTGCAGTGACCGACGCCGAGCAAATCATACGCACCTACGAAGGGTGTCAGTACTACACTCGGTAAACTCACCTCCCAGCCCAGGCACTCTAGATGATCCCCATCACATGGCCCATCATGGTCTAGGGGCTCGACCTGGTTGGGCCACTCAAAAAGGCTCCCAGGGGCTTCACCCACCTGCTTGTCACCATAGACAAGTTTACAAAATGGATCGAAGATCGACCAATCTCCACAATCAAATTCAAGCAAGCTATACTAGTTCTTCCTCGACATCATCCATCGCTTTGGAGTACCAAACTCCATCATCACAAACAATGGCACATGGTTCACCAGTAGGAAATTCATTCGATTCTACGATGAACAACACATCCAGATCGATTAGGCAGCCATCGCACACCCTCGGATGAATGGGTAGGTCGAGCGTGCAAATGGCATGCTCCTACAAGGCCTTAAGCCCAGGATCTTCAACTAGTTGAACAAGTTCAGGCACACGCTGGCTCGCCGAGCTCCCGGCGGTGCTCTGGAGCCTAAGGATAACTCCCAGCCAGGCCACTGGCTACACACCTTTCTTCACTGGTCTATGGTTTCCAAGGCCATTCTCCCAACAGACCTTGACTACATAGCACCAAGAATCAGAGCCTACGACTGAATAGGGGGCCGAAGCATCCCACCAAGACGCCATGGACCAGCTAGATGAAGCCTGCGACATCGCCCTCCTCCATTTGGCCAAGTACCAGTAGACGTTGCGATGGTACCATAGCCGACGGGTGCAGGACCGAGCCTTCAATGTCAGGGACCTTGTTCTCCAGCCTCATGTAGAGCAACAAGGACTGCCACAAGCTCTCCCCACCCTAGGGAGGGGCCATACATCGTCGTGGAAGTACTCCGCTCAGGCGCCTACAAGTTGAAAACCATTAACGACAAGGTCTTCACCAACGCCTAGAACATCGAGCAGCTACGTTGTTTTTACCCTTAAATAAATATGTACTTCTTCTTATCAATTCTTGTCTTTACAAATCCCTGATCTTTAGTGACATCCAACCCTTGCAAACTGCGAGGGGTCAGACCTCACTCGAGGGCTGATACATATGATACAAGTACGTTTATCTTGCAAACACTTCCTATGTTAACTTTGCAAAACATTCTCTAATTTTTCCACTCTTCCTGTAACAAGTCCTAGGGGCTAGGATTTTGGGAGCAAATTCTGAGTATAACTGGTAGGACTGCGGGAATCCCACGCCCTAGCGGCTACGACTTCTTTGCTCACCAGCATAATCAGAATTAGTTCACCCGCACTCCTAGTGTTTTGCAACTTGAGCCATGGGAGGGGTCAGAGGGCACCAAAACCCCTCCTACAAAAAAAGGAAGCTTGAAAAAGCTGTTTGCTGTAACAAAAGATGAAAATTTGTTCATTTTCGCACAAATTCACCACTTACAAAGTGATTTCTTTACAAAAAGGACTATTCACTTGGGGGCTCCCCCACAAACTTATTCAATTATAGCCCCTACATAGCTTTGCTACAAGTACTACTATGGCTGTCGCGCCACGCTCTCCATCAGCAACGTCTGGGCACATACATGGCCCAGTTCATCTACTGCAGGCCGCCACGCACTGCTCTCCATCGGCGACATCCTACGCTTTGTGGGATCCTCGAAGGCACCGTCATCTACAATGATGAGCACCACGCCGGTGACTATGGTGTCCCTCCGCCGGGACACCCAGGGACTACGCCATCATGATCAGCCGCAACCCTAACAACGGTGCCTCCACTGGGACGCTCAGGGACTACGCCATCGTCATCGGCCGCAACCCTGACAACGGCGTCGGGGCAGGAAGCGCCTCCCGCCAAAGAAAGGCCACAACCAACGACGATAAAATCGACAACGCTCGGCACCCTCTAGTGCCCTTCCTCCTTCAGCAGCGGTGACCTGTCCTCAGCATAGGCGACCCATGCCATCTCATCTACATTAGATGACCTCCAGCTTGACATCACGCTCCAGATTCATGAGCAGATCTGTGAGTTCTTCTCTCCCTGGCATTACCCTCTCTTACTTAGGAACCGATGCATTCGGTGGAAAGGAAGGAGAAGAGGTGGCAGCTCAGAGGCTGGCGAGGAGGTGGGACGAGAACTCTCCCCCCTTATTTAAAGAAGGGGCTTAGCAGCTAAGGAAAGGTGAAAGGTTCGGACAAAAAACTCTCTGCCTTCCCCTATTCAATGCAAATGCGAAATCAATGCTAATAGAAATATGATAGGACGCGACGGAGCCGGAGGGACACGCTCTGGTCGACAAGATGCCTCTTGGCCAGGCGAAACGTCATCTGGGCGTGGCCCGCCATTAATGTGCCCTAGGCGCAAGAACCAGGGCATGCTTGTATGCAGGCAACTCTCCACTTCCCTAGGCAGGATCGTGGAATGACCCAACAATGGAACCCCCCTCTAGGGGGAGCCCAACAGGCGGCCTAGGTCGATCGGACGGCCTAGGCAAAACAACGAATGAACTGACCATTGAAAGATAGGCACCTCTGTTTACTTACTTTGAGTGTTAATTTCTTTACCGAGCCTCCGACCCTAGCAATAGCAGAGGCACGGACATTGCTCGAGGGCTTCTAAGGGTGTCTATCCATTTAGACACCCCCTTCGCCTGACCCCTCCTTACATTTAAAAACTAGAAGCTTGTCGTGTGGGTATAAAACTTTGAATATAGCTAGATGAACCGCCGGACCTTATGCCTCGATGGCTATGGTGTTTTATGTTCACCAGCATAAATCAAACTCACTGTTCCCCACATCGCAAGCCTCGGCTCCCGCCTTCCTGAAAAGGGTTTGGAGGGGTCCACCTGTAGAACATCCTTCAAGGAGAGGATGTCAAGTCGACTAAATCACAAATAACCACCGAGGAACAAGAACAAAAAAATAGCGGCTCTTATGCAGGTTACGCCAACCAGTGTCGCAAACATTGGATCCAAACCCGACGTCGACACATTTGGTTAGAGCTTCCCATCATTCATGTCACCAAGGTAACATAACCCCACTTTCATTTCAATTAAGTAATACATTGAAACCATACATCCAAGCATTGCATATGCAAATCTCTGCATCTCAACGCTTCATGTCGCGTCATGAGGCGGCAGCTGCCTCATTCAATATGAGCAGGCGACCGACTGAGGTTCGAAGGTTGGCCCACGAAGGGCTCGAGGCTGCCTTGTGTCAAACAGAGCCAGGGGAGAAAAACAGAGACGAGCCCCAGTGGCCTTGCTCGACCCCTCTCATTGGTGGACAGGGACATCTCAACCTTTCTCGTTCGATTCTAACCCCGAGCCAAACCCACAGAATCTCCATCGAGGAGAGGCCAATGGGCCACCTAAGCCTATCGAACCGCTCGGGCATCTACCAGGAAGGCGGGTTAAGAAGTAGTGAAATGCCACATGAGGGCTCTACCGATCCCGTCAGCAAATGATGGACCCGGATTTCACACGAACATACCCGATAGCAAGCTCATTGAGCCCGACACTCGAGCCATCGAGGCAAGTGTCATTGACTCAGCCCCTCTGATTACAAAAACTGAGGATGAGGTAACGCGTGAAAACACGGCCTGACCCCCATCAGACCCTAAAGGGCTTAGGGGCTCGAGCCAGATCGAGAGACCGAGGTTCGAAGGCTGACCCACGAAAGGTCCAAAGCCACCCCGCATCGAACAACATCTAGGGGAGAAAATGTAGATGAGCCTCGACGGCCTCTGCCCAACCCGCATTGAGGCGGGTAGGGTCATCTCAACCTTCAAGTTCAATCCAGCCCATAGCTGAGCCCATATAAACCCCATTGAGGGGGAATTTGTTGGAAGGTGGGACATGGAGCAACGGAATACCACTCAAAGGCTTTGCCAACTCTATCACAAAGCATTGGGATCAGATTTCGCCTGAACATCCCTGTTAACAAGCTCATGAAACACGTCACTCAAGTATGGGTACCTCCTTTCCTTTTTTCGAAAAAGTGTTTACAGCAGACCTCTTCCTCACACCAAGACTAGCGACAAAGTTTGGGGAAACAGATTGGTAGGACTGCAAAAATGCCCACGCCCAGACGGCTATGGTAATTTTGCTCAACTAAGCACAATCAAAATTTCCCCTAAACACCTCAGGCCTTACGGTCTAAACGAGCGGAAGAGTCGGATCACATAAACCTCTTTTCGTCATAAGAAGGGAAGAAGATAAAACCGAACAAACAAAACGAAAATTACGAAACCGTTTCTAGGACACAAAAGTACCGACACTTGTTCACATATTATAGATAAGTGTTTATCAAACTAACTACTTCCGCAAAGGGAGAACCTCTTCTTTTAGCCTGTTCGCCAGGTTCCGCACGAGGGGAGCCACTACCTTTTCCATCTCGTCCAGCTCATCATCATCATAGACAGACGCAAAGCCATGACTCATTACCTCTAGGTTAATCTCCTAATCATAATGGGAACGGGCGACAACAAAGGCTTGGGTGATCCTGGTGTGAAAGGCGTCCTCCTCAAGTTGGCCCACCCGTGCCGTGATACCCGCGGCACGAGCCGCGAGCGAGCTAGTTTCCACCAGCTGTGCCACCCTCAGGGCATCGATGACCACCCCGACAGCGGCTTGCAGAAGGTCGTGCTTGTCGCTCTTGGTCCAGAGGATCCCTCGCACTTTGGTAAGCTCTTTCTCTAGCCTGGCAGCAATGCTCTCAGCATCCAACCTTCAGTTCACCAGTGACTCCAAGATCCACCCGGAGGGAGTCGACCACCCCACTGCGCCTCGTCGCACTCCCGGATGCCCGGTCGTGATCCTCACGGGCTGTACTATGCTCCGAGTGAAGTCTTTCCTCGGTCCGACGTAGCTCATCCTGCTCCTCGCGCAACTAGGTGATCATCTCGGCGTCCCGGTCCGCCCTCTGCTGCAACACCGCAAACCTAACCTCAGCCTTCAGCTTGAGGTCTTGCTCCATCTCCAGCTCCACCAGGAGCTCGCCGACCCGCTCACTGGCCACAGCGTCCTTCTCTAGCAGCTCATCCTACTCCTTTCGAAGCCTGGTGGCCTCCTCCTCGTCTAGCTTCACCCTCGCCGATAGGTCCTCAAACATCCCATGAGCCTCCTCCACGTCTCGACACGCCTCGGCTTCCCGCTGCTGGGTGGTAGCAAGCTGCGCGCCCACATCTCCTCATAGCCTGGCCTCCTCGGTAAGGTGGTCCCATTCTGCCTTTTGCTCACGAAGGAACCAGGACTTGTCTCGGCTATGAGCAGCAATATTCTGAAAAGAGGACCGGTATCAAAAAACATGAAAACACAGAAATGCATGAAGAAAGAAGAAAACAAGCGAGAAGATCAAGCAGATACCCAGGCTAGAAGGAACGAGGATTTCGCAGCAAGGCACCACTGGCCTCCCTCAAGGCACCCATCACCGCCGAGAGCCCGACGTCAAGATCCTCCCGCTCCAAGCTCTCGGCAGCATCGTCAAGCGAAAAAAGAACCGATGCTGGGTCCTGAGCGGCCATCCACTGGACTGGCAGCTCGCCCCACATGGGGGAGCGGCTACCTCCCGACAATAGGGCCAAAGGTGGCTCCCTTCTGGTCCTCCCCACCACCGTCACGATGACCAAAGACCCTCTAGCCATGTCCTCCTCCATCAGGCCCACCTCAGGCGCCGCGGCCTGGGCCGCCAGTGGCGCGGATTGCGTCGATCCCTTGGGCACCGCCATGGCAACATCCGGCCCCACCTAGGTCTGGAATGTCCAAGGATTGGCCCATTGGTCTCGATGACCAACCCAATAGAAGATGGGCCCATAAGCAACTAGAGCCTAGGTACACTGAGCATTAACTAGGCCTTGATCTGAAGTCGAACCCCAGCCACGCTAACCCTGGACAAAATCCCTACAAGCGGGACATCAGGGTTCCCTTGAAGCTTTCCAGTTGACAAAGCCAAACCTCATAGCCTTACCCATGAAGGGTCCGAGGCACCCCCTAGGCAATTCTCCCAAATCACCTGAGGGCTCGGGGGCTACACCCTCTACCAAACTAAAATATCCCCCAGGCGATTCTACTCGAATCACCCGGGGGCTACTGTCGGGGACCTAATACTGGGGGACCCAATGAGGTGGAACTGATAAACCATCGGACTGTTGACACTCCAGATCAGATGAGAACATTACCGCGTCTCTTGTCCAAAATGATAGGAGACTAGTTCCCCCTTGCCCGACCCTCGAGGGTCAGACTCCACCTCGCCTGACCCCCGAGGGCCGGACTCCGCCTCGCCCAATGGCCGAGGGTAGAATCCACCTCGTTCGACCACTGAGGGCTAGGCTCTGCCTCGCCCGACGGCCGAGGGCAGACTCCGCCTCATCCGATGGCTAAGGGCAGACTCCACCTCGCCCTACAAGTATGCCCTGTTCTATCATAAGGATGAGCATAGGGTATGACTTGACATTCGGGTCAAACACAGCACTAAGGACCATGCCCTGTGCCATGGTAGGAAAAGTACCACTAGGGTACGACAGGATGGGTGCTTTAGATCCGGCATTGTAGAGTCCAAACAGTATTGTAGGCGCCGCCTTCAGCCCTTAGACACGGAACCCGACATAGACATGCGACAACCACTACAGTCCAGGGAGAGACTCACGCCCTCTACATGGACAGATGTACTATCACCACGCCGTGGTCCCAAAGGAGCAGTGCCCGCTCCACGACCCCTTGGGCCTAATGGATCGGAGCGCTCGCTTCAGCCTCCGGACGTCCTCTCTGATCGGAAAGCCTTGCCCAAAGCGCTACTTCTAACTCTAACCCCCGCGTCCCTTTGACCTAGGGCTCATAGGAACTAGACGGTGTGCGGAGAAAGGCAGGCATGGCTCATAAATCAAAACCACTGTACCAGAGTCCATACTCTATGCGAAGCAATACTCTGTAGCCATCCTGACATTCTACAATGGCATCGATAGTGTAGTAGGCGCCTACCATTATCTGGTACCCATCGGTATGGGCAACAAGACTCAGTAGACATGGACAACAAGGCTCGGTAGCATATGCACCCTTTCCCTCTCACTTGTAAAGCCATCCCCTTCATCTATAAAAGGGGAGGTGCTTCCTCCAACAAAGGGGACCGACTCTTGATAGATAAGTAGAACACACACATGACACAACAAAGACAGCTGAGCAACGACCAAGCTCTCAGGCAACCTTCTCGATCATTCCATCAAAGACTTGGGACTCGTCCCTCTCTCGACTGTTTTGTACCCCCTACTATGAACCATTTTTGGCACTAATAACACGAGCAACAGTAGCAAACTGGATGTAGGGACATTCTGCCGAACAAGTATAATCCTCGTGTCCTTTAGTGCACCATCTAGGCCTAACTGCACATCAATTATAAATTTACTTGCCAGGTGTTTGTTCAAAACACTGACAACTCTACATAAAAATTCAACTGAAATGGATGTGGCAGCATACCAACACTATTTCTCAATTAATCATCCACCCTGATGGTAGCCACAATTCAAATAGGGTTCAGTAGTTTACTACATGAGTTCCTAAAGCCATTTAGTTGTTGGTTCAGTAATTTAAGAATACAACAAACAGGGTAGAGCGGACCTGTAGGTAGAGTAGATCTATAAAATTGAAAGAAAAAATAACAGTGCAAATTCATTACACACAGGAATTCCTTTCAGTTATTTGCAAATCTGTAAAATGTTTCAACTTGATACAAGCTGATCTAACACATATCAGAAACTTCCTCAAATACACATACATTCAATCTCACAAGATTTGGAGATTTCTATCCTACTCATATAGGAAAAGACATGAATACATGTTGTATGTTAGATTTGGCCGGGTGAGACTAAGGTGGCGTCGGGTTTCGGGGGCTTACCGTGCTGGAGAGAGTCGTCGTCGATGCAGGCGGGGTCATGGAGGGAGGTGGAGAGCACTGTCACCAAGGCCCGATGAGAGTGCCGAGAAACCCTAGCCACGTGAGGGTCAACCTACAAGACGATGAGTTGGGGCTTAGATGTGGCCGGGTGAGAGGATAGTGGCATGGGATTCGAGGGTTACCTTGCTAGACAAAGGCGCCATCGATGGAGGTAGGGTCGGGGAAGGAGGTGGACATCACTGTGACCATAGGCTCGGTGAGGAGGACGGCATAGAGAGGCGGGCATGGACAGGATCTAGTGGCCACCGATGGGGCTTGACAACATGGCGCAGACCATCAGCTGGGAAACGCGTGGAGAGACGGCGACGAGCGGTGCTTGTGCGGGAAACCCTAGCCACCTATGGGAAAGGGGAGAAAATGAGGGACGGTGCTACATGCTGAGGATTCGGAGGGATGACCAGGTGGCTTATAACTAGCCGAACTGGCTAGGGCTGGGCTGCCGAAAAGTTGGGCTGATAAGTCCAGCACCAGCCAGCCCATCCAGCCTACCAAATAGGCTAGATATGTTTTGTTTCTCTAATTCTATAGGATTCAAAAGCATAGGAAATGGATGAGAAGCTCTTTGGTAACACCATAGGAAATCAAAGGACTTGTTTTGCAGGAATGCCAAGGTTAAATAAAAAATAACACCAAGTGCATACTTTGCATGTGTTTCCTCTATTTGATTGGGTAGAACAAGTCATAATAGATCATTAGTTGCTAGCATCAACTATTTAACTTCTCGTACTTCATGCGTAGGATTTTTTCCAAGAAATCTAGGTGGATGTTACAAATCCTATGGAATCAACCCACAAAGGAATGAAATCCTATGGAATAATAGTGGCGCTTCTTGCTAGCCAAACCATAGGATAGGAAACTTCCTTTTGTCAGCAGTATTCCTCCAAAATTCCTTTGAAAATCCTATAATCCAAAGGAGCCCTAAAAGTGGACGACTGATGGTGCTTATCAAGGTTTTTAATTTTGGTCTCACAAAAATTTTCGGCCACCCCCTAAATTACCGAATTTCATGAAATTCGACTAAAATTTTGCCGAATTTTTTTAGATACTAGCACATGAAGTATGCTTTTCTAAAAATATTTAGATTTAAACAAATATTAACATGATTTATGACCACATCTATTGAGTAGAAGATTATGCAACATAAACAATAGAAAATATGGGTCTAGAGTTATATAGCACATGTATCAGTGTATTACAAAATTCGGATTTTTCTTTTGGCCACCACCAAAATGACCAAAATTTGCAAAATTTTAGCAAAATTTCATCAAAAATTTGAATCCTGGTGTTTATACTTTCAAGTCGACCTATCTAGCATAGTGCATGGGCTCCTTCTGCAACTTCAAGGCAAAGTCCATTTGCCGAAGAAAAGTAGAGTTCTTTACTTGGTTACGTGTCAAAGATCTGTTGAATATTTAGGCAATTTATGGCATGCCTTAATCCATAAATATTGCATCGCATACGACATGACACATACAAACATGAGCAATCCCTTCATCGCATCTGTGGATCTACCACCGAACCCAGTTGTAGCAGATCCTAAACATAACACCACAACACACATCACCATATGCGATAGAGATGAGTTTAGTTTGTATCCTAGAGTAAAACACGGTTGCCAGGACCAGACCGGGTTTGGGTCACTGTTGACGGTCACTAACACCTATTTTGACCATTAATATTCCACCCAAAAGAATGGTAAAGTGAGGTAAATCATCATCACATGTGAAGAATTATGTCTAAATTTCACCTAGTTCCACTTGTGCTTGTAGAATTATTTGTATGTAGGAAATATACCAAAGTTTGGCTAAAATAGTGACAAATATAGACATATGGAGCAAGTAAACGTGGCAGGGCCACTTGGGCCCATAGGCCAGCATCGCCTAAGGCCACCTAGGCAGTCGCCCGGCCCCCCAAGGTCACCTTGCCACATCACTGATCCATGGGAGTTCCTCCAGATGCAATGTTAAGCGTTGATTTAAGTTAGTTTTGACCAAGGGTCATGATGGAGAGGCCATGGATCCATGGGCCCATTATCATAGGCTTGGAGCCTCACCAACCGACTTACCATCCAAATTTCACCACGTGTTGTCTTTGCAACCTCCTTGGAGGAGCAACCAACACCCTTGGATGCTAAGGCGGTGCATCTAAGGGCTAGCCGCCGCCCAGCACCCTAGGGTGGCCACCGACCTCCCTACTGCTACAAATACCCTCCCCTCACTATACACTATAAATAGTGGGTGTGGAGCTCGGTGGAGAATTGCCCCATTCATTTCTAAGCTTCTCTTAGCTTTCTAGCTTAGCTTTAGCTATAGAGTAGTAGTCTAGTAGTAGAGTAGAGCAAGAGCGGTGCTTCCTAGAGTTTGGAAGAGTCTTCTGGGTCTAGTATAGCTCCTTTGTAATTATTTCATTTCTACATTACTTTATTCAGTATTTATTTCAGTACTTTATTCTAGTATTGCTTGCTTTACTTTAAGTACTTAGTCATTGGTGTTCATCATTAGTGAGCTTAGGCACTTGTTGTTTGGCATTAGTAGCATAGGTTATCTTATCATTAGTAGTCTTTCATTAGTATCGGTTCCACTGTCTGGTTAGGGTGCATTGATCTCATTTCATCGAAGCTCGTATCGAAGTAGTAAGTTTATAGATTAAGCATGGTGCTTAGGCTATAGATTACCTGTGGATATGGCTAGGCCTTCGGTTAGATTGTGGTAGGTGGCAAGTGGTGATAGCCTTTTCTATTCTCTGTATTCCACCACGATAGGTCTAGTTATTAAATCATAGAGCTCGTGGCAGACCTTATCTATTTAACTCTCCTAGTTGGTAGGCGAGCTATGTCTCGAAGTACTATCGCATTTCTCCTAGTTATTTGTTTACCCTTAGTTACTAGAAAGATAAATCGCTCGCTATCCCACCTAGCTATATCTGCTTAGCTTGTATTTAGTAGTTAGTTTAGGTAGTTCACACTCATCCTCCACTATCATTCACCTACCTAGGATCAACTCAAGCCTTCCTCTAGCAAATCCTAGTCCACTTATAAATTCTAGTGTTCCGCCTTCCTATGGGAAAAATATAAATTCAACACTCGATACTCACCGAGTGAAGTGCTATGCGGTAGTTTTGTGCGCTTGTGGAATCCTCCAATAGTCGTTAAGAAATATCAACAAGCGTTTCTGGCGCCATTGCCGGGGAAGGCAACTGGCATTGAATTTATAAGGCTGAATTTGTTAGGTAGGTTCTTGTTAGTTATCCTAGTTAGTTTATCCTTTTTTCCTCATATCCTATCACTACCCTACATGATCATGGGCGATAAGTCCATTCGTGATTTTTCTGTACCCTCGGCTGCTAATGTAGCCACCGAACCCAATATTATTAATGGGGACACTAACTTTAAGCTTAAGCTAGCGTTAATTATGATGGTTCAAGCTAGTCCATTTTATGGGAAAGCCCACGAGGATGCGAATGCTCACCTCCAACATTTATTAGAGATTTGTAGCACATTCACCATTAAGGGAGTGAGCCAAGAGGCTATACGTCTTCGCCTTTTCCCCTTCTCTTTTTAGGAAAGGCTAAGCAATAGTTTTACTCTAACCACAATGCTTTAGATATCTGGGACAAGTGTTCCAACACTTTCCTAGTTAAGTTTTTCCCCATGGGGAAGACTAATGCTCTGCACAATAAAATCTCTAGTTTTCAACAACTAGCAGATGAGTTGATTCCCGAGGCTTGGGAATGAATGCAAGAGTATGTCTCTACATGCCCATACCATGGCATGGAAGACTGGCTTTTGATCCAAAACTTCTACCATGGATTAGTGCCATTAGATAGGAGCCATTTAGATGCTACTGGTGGTGGTGCATTCTTTTCATTGTGTTGCAGATGCAAAGTCATAGATCGAGAAGATGGTCTCCAACAAAAGATGGAGCGACGATCAACTCCAACCCCATAAACGAGGTATGCATTCAATTAAAGAAATTGACATGCTTGCAGCTAAGATTGATCTACTCGCGAAGCGAGTGAAATATTATGAGAAGGTGAGTGCCCAAGAGACACTCAAAGCCATGGATTCCCACATGACTTGCAAAGTCTATGGAGATGTTGGACATTCGGGCAATTCCTGCACTGAAACCTAAGAGGACCTCAAGTTTGTCAAGACCAACAAACAAGTTCCGTCCACAACATCAAGGCTGGAATCAACACTCCAACAACCAGGGAGGTAATAATTATTACTCTTCTTCTCGTTTGAATAATCAAGGTAATAATAGTTATGCTTTCTTGAAAGATCTTATTTATAACAATGGTAGAATGACTGATAGTATAAATAAAAAGTTGCATGCTCATGACAAGATGTTGGAAAATATAAATGCTAAATTAAATGAGTTTCTTCTGTCTTAAAGAATCAACTTAGCTTTAATAAGATGATAGAAACCCAAATACCTCAAATTGCTGCTGCTATCCCATCCTACGAAAAAGATAGAATTCCTGGCAAACCTGAGGGAACCATGGAGACAACCAACCTTGTCATGGCAAGGTATGACTTCTCTGAGAATGGTTGGGGATTTCCTATTAAGAATGGTGATCCTAGGAACCCAATCATTACTTGGTCCATAGGCCCCTATACTTTTCATAATGCCATCTGTGATCTATGGTCTAGTATTAACATCATGTCTAAGGAAACTTATGATAAGTTGTTTTATACTCCTCTATCATCAACCTCAGTTTATGTGCAATTAGCTGATCGATCTACCCGTTATCTCGAGGGAGTAGCCACTGATTTATTAGTTAAAGTTAGGAGTTTGTGTTCCTACAAATTTTACGATCTTAGACATGGGCAATGCTGAGGATACACCTTTAATCCTTGGTCGTCCTTTCCTTAATACTACAAACACTCGCATATATGTGGCTTCTAGGCAAATTCAATTCCACTTTACTAGGAGAAAAGAAATATTTGCTTTTGCCTCTATACAACTCCTCTTTGATGAGAAACAGGTAAAGAAGAAGCATCCAAAGAGAATCAAGATAAAGAAACCAAAGCCGATTGAAGAGCCAGAGAAACCTATCACGAAGAAGAAGAATAGAAAGAGATGGCATAAAAAGAAAGATCCATCCTCAAACTCAGTCATCCCCTGATCCTGATCCTGACAAGGCCTCCGAGGTAGAACAAGAGAAAAGGCCTCTTCCCAAGGACGAATGACCTTGAGCCCAACAAAAAGGTAAGTTTTCTATTCCTTGCATTTATTTATCTCATTTCGTTAGCTGCATTTCATTTTCAATAAAGTTGCTTTACATCACATGATAGGTTAGTTGCATTTAGTTACTCTATGTTAATAAATAAAGTATGTAATAGCTAATGCCTGATAGGATAGATATGCATTTAAAGCAACACATATGAAAAAATATTTAGTAATAATGAATAAAATTCAGTAGCATCCCTGCTGAATAAGTTATCTAGTAGTTATAGGTTTAGCTAGTTATTTATGCATTCGAGTAGTCTTAGTTAGTCAATAAAGAAAGAATCAAAAGAGATGCCAGAAGACATTCCAACCTATGCAAAAGGCAAGCTTGGGGAGACGTCTCTCCCCGCTCAAGTATAAAAATCTTAAACCCTCTCTTTACATTCATATTTGCTTTATATTTTAAGAAAAACTCTGCTCTAATAATAGACTTTGCAAAACACTCTAATAATAAGAGGAGTGCCTTTAAATTATTTCAAGAAAAACTCTGCTCTAATAAAATAATGATAATTATTTGGAGATGATGAATAGTTACTCCATGATACTTTGCAAAAGCTTGTGATACAACCTTATACTTCTTAAGTTTTGAGCATGATGAACTTAGAGTTCATCTTAAGTTGAATGCTTTCATGGGTTGCAATTGCTAGAACCAAGAATAGACTTTTGTGATATATGTTGTTGTAACATCCCAGATGTTAAAAAGTAGCTAAAACTTGATCATGAGCATCATAAAGCATAATCATCAAGTATTGTGGCATTAATGCATTCTATGTTTCAATTATAGCATGTCCATGTTGCATATGTGATGTTTCATATATATGTTGCATTGTGGTGTTGCATATGTTTCTTAAATATCTTTCAAATGTTGCATGAAATGATGACAATATTAATGTTTAAGGCTCTTTGTGAATTTATATATGTGAAATTTCTTAAAACAATTAAAATTTTGTTAGTATCAACTTTGTTGTTTAAAGTATGCTCTATAATGTGGGATCAAAGGTTAGTGATGTTTCTAAGTCAAACATGTTGAAATTGGACTCCAAAGATTGAAGTTAATATTGTTTTTCCCTTAGCATTTTTGGCTTAGTCATGGAAATCAGGGTTAAGTTCAATTTTGGGAGAATTAATAAATCAATTTTCATAAATAAAATTTGCCTAACCTTGGTTTCATTGATTGGTAGAATGATTGAGCTTTGATAATGTGTTGTGGGTTGATATGTTTGATAGATGTTTATCCACTAATTAATTACCCAAAAATGTTTGATTAAAATAGTTTTCAAAACCTAAAACTCACTGAACCCTTGTTTTAATCTCAAAATCTGTCAATCTCTTGATGTTGATCCTTTAAGCAAAAATGGAGATCTCTTGTTGATGGACAACTTTGCTTAAGGGAGATCATCGAGTTTTTAGTGAAATCGAGAGAGAAAGGGGGAAGAAGAAGAGGGTTTCAGTCGCTATAGTAACCATGAAGCAGCTGCCATGCAGCCGGTTCATCGGAGTCGGCCACCGCCCTTGTTTGCCACCTTCATGCCATTTTTCTGCGCGCAGACATGCACCTTCTTCACCAGCCGCATCACAAGTAGCTGCTGTCCAGCCTTGATGCTTTGCCCACGCTCTTAAGTCATTGAGCCGATCATCAAGCGCTCCTTCTTCCTTCTGGATGCAGCAGAGCACCTTCACCTCACCAGCAAAATTTGCTGTGCCTGCTCGCTCACCGCTCGATTGATTGCTCCCACAACTTCTCATGTTCCTCGCATACCTTGTAGACCCACTCGCGCCACCTCTCGCTATCCAAAGCGGCCACGCACGCCGTTGCCACCATGGGCGCGTCGCCATGGCCGCCGTGGCCATCCATCTCCGGTTGCTCTCTCGCCCTCTCGTTTGTTCCTTTCGCTTCCTTTTGTCACCATGTTGCTCATCAGCTCGCCTGTTTTTATAGACGAGCTCTAGACGCATGGGAACATGGGCTCGCCGATGGTTCGCGCCGCCTCTGTCGCCCCAACACCGGTAGCATAGCCCCGCCGTGACTCCGACTCAACTAAGCAGTGCATCAGTGTCATGATGAGCTCTTGAAGCTAACCCCGCCCTCCAATTTGACTCTACCGCACTAGAGTACCCGGAACGCCGCTGTGCCGGTGAGCTCTGCTCTGCCTTTCGCCATGGCGTGGGCGAGCTCGCTACTAACCCTAGATCGGTCAACTAATGGCGTAGGCATGTTCACGAGATCTTAAGGGTCACGTAGGGTAGTTCCCGGCACTAGTGAC
This sequence comes from Miscanthus floridulus, assembly GCF_019320115.1. Taxonomy (NCBI): domain Eukaryota; kingdom Viridiplantae; phylum Streptophyta; class Magnoliopsida; order Poales; family Poaceae; genus Miscanthus; species Miscanthus floridulus. Next base: position 65,495,977 of record NC_089592.1, on the reverse strand, counting down.
CTCGCTGTCGATCTTATCCACCGTGTTAGGGTACCGCTGGACTGCCGTGGTCACCGCCGTGGGTGCTACTGTGCCCTAGATGCTCGTTTAGTACCGTAGGTGTGTGTGTGAGGGAGAGGAGAGTCTATCGGGCTAAGCCTCATCGCCGGTGAAGTCGCCGCTGGCGAGGTGCGCCACTTATCCACCGTTGTGGTCATGGTCAAAGGCAGGCAGGGCAAGTTTGACCATGGGACCCACTGTTAGTAGCGGTGGGTAAGGGTGAGCTGGGTGAGAAAAGAATTTTGGCGTAGAAAATGATTTATTCTTTTTTAGAAAATGATTAACCATGATGATCCTTGTTTATTTCATAACTAAATATAGAAGCATGTTAAAATTATGAAACTTTTTGTGTAGCTTTGTTATGTGATTCTTTACTTGAGAAAAATATGAATAGGTCATTTTTAGTAATTATGTTATGCTTAAAAATTACCTCTTTTAATTATAAAATGGACTTTACATGATTTTTATAGATAAAAATATTAATCATTTAATCATGAAACTTTTTGTGTAAATGTTATGTGCAAATATCTACATCCACAAAAAGTTTGGTACTATTTTAATATTTCTATATTGGTTAATTAATTTAAGTATGTTTAAATGCCTTTCCTTTATTTATTGAATCCTAAAATGGTTTATATAAATGGTTAAATGACCATGGTGTGTTTTGGGCATTGTATGTAGACCTTGGAACACCTAAACCCCTGCTATTCCTAGGCAAATTAAATACCTCCTTGATTTGTTTATAATAAACTTGTTAGTTAATAAATAAAATAGTTTACTCAAATGATTATTTGGGAAATACATATGATTAGGCCATACAATGATCCTTGCTTACCTCATGGTTGAACTTGGTGTAATGTTAAGATAAATACCTTGCCTTGCTTGACTAGTATAATGTGATAAGTGTTGCTTTCTTAATCACCACATAATCAACTTGTTTATATAATAATTAGTATGTCTTAATTATTAGTTCCTTATAATGATCATGACTTAAGATAGATGTTAATCTCTTGCTAGTCCATGTTAGTGTAGTTCCTTTCATGATGACAACCAATCAACTTAATAGTTAAATAAATGAAAATGCTTTGTAGTACAAACCCTAGTTATTTGGTGAAGGAAAGTTGTACTCAACTTACTTAACTTTGTTTAACTCCTATTAATGCACTTATATGTCTTTCATCCTGCATCATGGCATGTAGTCCATTATGTTAAGCAAAGCATCTTCTATTACGTGTAGTACACGAGAGTGAGAAGGTTCATGTTAATCAAGCTTCGGAGAAGGTCCATCTATCAGTGGTGTTCGTGCCAAAGTCTAACTTCTAGATCTATCTATGGAATCTAACCTTCTCTACAACACAGGCAAGCCCCTGTGCATACCACCCTTCTATAGCGTTTCAAATCTTTATTGCACTTCAAGTCTTGCGAGATGTGCATTAAGTAATTGGGAGTTAGTCGAATAGCATTGCTACATGATTACCTTGATATACAGGTATCCTTAATTATACCCTACTAGTTTGGATAGGTCGATACCTTTTATGCTTAGTAATGCTTAGACTTCGATAGAAGTCGAATGATGGTTTCATCGTTCGAGAGAAACAAGTTGTAACACCCTCGGTGTTATACCCTAAATCATTTACTAAAACATGTCATAAGCATTATGTTTATGTGTTAATGCATGTGATAGAATATTTAGATAAATTTCTTGTAACTTAAAATGATCAATAAAAATGTTAAATGGGAGTTGATTCAATAGTTCATGTATATCAAGTAAAGTTTAAAACCAATTTTTATTAAGCAAAAATACTATAGAACATATGTGTGATACATAAATAAAGTTTGAAGTACAAACTTTATAGATGACAATGAAATACTCACTGTTGAAAAATGATATTACTAGCTAATATTTCTACTAGCCTAGAAATTTCAAATTAAAATCAAGTTCAGCTAAAAAACTTAGAAATTTCTAAGTTTGTTAATAGCTAGACATTGCTATGTTTAGCAAATTATTTTGAGAAATTGAGTTAAGAGGTGGTGTCGTGTTTTAGCTTGGATTGGTAGCCTAATAGACCCTCTTTAGCACAGTGAAGGCGGTTTAGTGTCAACCTCAACCGTTTAGTTGCTATCGACACGTTCTCGGGCTGGCTCACCAGGTGGACACGGTCACCAGGCTCGAGCGCTCGATGTCACCATGCTGGTCACGTGTGCGCACGTTGCTGCGCATGGTCGGCCGTGGCTATCCCTGGCCTAGTTGTGGCCCGGCCGCCGCTGGCCCCGCCGCGTAGAGCCACCACTGCTGTCGCTGGCCCCATCGCATGGAGCCGTCGCCGCTGCTACTGCCTACCCTACCCTGCACCGTGGCAAAGCCGCTGTTGGCACCATCACCTCACCATCGCGTCTGCACTGCTGCCCTGCCTCGTGTTGCCGCTATCAATGCCACTACGACGCTGTGCTACGTTGCCGCTCGCCTTGTCCTCGCCCGCATGTGCGCTATGTCACTGATGCATGGGTCCCATTGACCCTCAGGCCCCGATGTCAGCACCTCTAGATGCACTGGACGGGGTGCACCTAGCTGCTAGGCCTGTTTTGAAATTTGATTTTCTTTATTTATTTTCACAAATTTGAATGCAATCTTAAAAAATTTATATCTTGAGTTACGAGTGTCCAAATTAGGTGAACTAAATTTGTTAGATTCACCATGAAGTGTACTATTTTATAAAAATAAGAAACCAACTATTTGGGATATTTTTCTAGGAGAATTAAATTGAGCTAGATAAGTGCTTTTAAATTTTGTTTCCATCTTGTAAAATGCATATCTTGAGCTAGGGAAGTGCGAAAATTGTGATTTCAATTTTTCTGGTCTTGTGTTGACATGCTATAGCTAGAAAAAATACTAAACCTATGGTAGACATGCTTCGAATATGGTCTTTCAATTTCATCTTAATTAATTGCTAGTTTCTAGTGAAAATAATTGGAAAATACACAACTTATGATCATGAAAATTTCTACACAGTGTTCTTATGCTATGATGAATATAATAAAAATATGAAATCTATTGTTTGGCACTTTCATTAGGCTAAACTATTTTTGCTAAAATAAGCCTATGCAACTTGTCATTTTTGTAGAGGTTGCTATACTTATCCAAATGGCATAAAATGTATACATTAGACTATTAGGGTCATATGTATCCTACTGTAATTTTCTCTAAATTTATTGAGCATTTCAAATATTTATCCTTTAAATCACCTTATTATATAAGGAAATTAATAAATGCACATAAGTAAATTATTTGGGCTTAACCATGATGTTTTCTATGGTGCTTGTGATGCATATGATGTGTTTCTATTGGTAGTTATGCTCAAAGTTAATTGGTTATAAGCAGCTAGTTAATTATTGCTCTATAATTCAACTAGATGACTGCATGTGTAGTTTATATTGTGGTGATAATTTTGTGATGATAATAAACTTCTGTGAAACTTGTTAATAACAAAGTTGTAGATAACTTACTCATATTGCTTGTCCTAAAATTTCATGGTCATAGGCCTAATGATTTAAGAGTTATAGCTGTTAGAAGTCTGCTTTCAGATTTGCTTAGTCTCTGGATAGATTTGAAAGATTGAATTGTTTGACCTAGATAGCTACTTAGTTATATTAAGATGATTACAAGAAAGTTGTAGACAATTTTATAATCTTTCTAGAAAGTCCAAGATCATATTGTTTAGATGTGTAAAACTCCAGTTAGGGTCAAAACAAGTGGCTGGTGTCTTGCAGTCCAGACAATGTTTTAAATAGGTGTTTGTTTAATTACTAGAGAGGAGACATGCACCTACTCAGTAAAAGAAAATTTATCTTGTTATCACTTTAATACATTGCCATTAAGGACACTTATGAGTATGCATTTTATCATATCATATCATCCAAGTCATTATCTATGCATCTATGATATCTTATTTCATGCTCATACATATAGAATCGCCCGAAGGAGTAACCCTACTAGAATTCAAAGAAGAGGCGGAGGACAATCAAGAGGCACCCCAACCGGTAGCTCTTGAAGGAGGGGAGCCAGCCACTGATGAACTTCCAGAGTTCCCTGAAAGGCAAGCCCTAGAGCATTTTGAGCCTCCTATATTTTTACAAATATTACTTGAGTCCTTTATGTTTGATGCATTAGGTTATAAGAGTTGGTTGGAAACACTTGATGCATAGAACTACCTTGTCCAGAAATATACCTTGAACCCTATGTACGTCTAGGATCAAGCATATGCTTAGCCTTGCTTAGACCAGTAGAAGTCGGGTGATTTCCTATCACCTATGAGATATAGGTGGATACTGGAGCACGGTTGGCTATATATTGCTATTGTGGAAAATAACCATGGGGTGTTATTAAGTGGAGGCTAGGCGAGAACTTATATGCAATGGTGTTGGGATGGCTATGTTGGTCCCATCCATGTCGATTAAGGACCGTACTGTTGTTGGCACTTCTGTCGAGATTGAACACATGCCTCTCACTTAGCTGGCCAGATAACTCATTCTAACCATGAAGCCGAGTAGCTCAACTCAGGATAGGCCTCATTCTGTTAGAGTGCACATAGTGGAGGTATTAAGGATGTGCAGGGAGCCAGTGTAAGGCCAAGGGCAGGTTGGAGTCCTGATCAACCTAGCATCCGATAGTGTCCCTGATTGTGCGGCGCTGATCGAACCTGTGAATTGGACCTGAGTTGTACTAAAGGTGACCGTTGATCTGGTCTACCTAGGTTTATGTTAGGAATATTGCCCAACTGGTTGCCATCTATTCAAATCACCGTCTCTTCCGGATAGTGAGAAACTTGACTAGCCCCAACATCGTAGTAACTGAATTATGGAATATGATGGTTATAATGAACATGGAATTATTACACTGGCTATGGTTACTATTGTTATGCTACTAAATGATATACCACATGTTTGGTATAGGTTAGTTGCTAATCTAGAGATAAATAGCTATAATTAACTTGATGATCGAATTATAAAATGTATAGCTACCATCCCTCCTGCTTGCTCTCAGGCACAACCACAGGTGCAATCAAGCATTCCAAACTCCAATTTTGTAGTTTGAAAATTCACTTAGTAGAAGTGATTTTTGAATTAGGAAAGAAGAGGAAGTTTTAGAGTGGAAGTGTTGCTAAAGTTTGAGCAAGGGTGAGAGAAAATTAAGAGTAGAAGTGAGAAAGTTTAAGAGTGGAAGTACTGTTAAAATTAAGAGGAAAAATCAATAGAATTATGGGGAAAAGTTCTACCAAAAGCTTGATTAAAAAATTCATTAGGCAACCTCGAACTACTGACCCTCGAATGACTGACTCCTAGATGGCTAACCACTGATTTTTCATTTTCCTAACCCATTCCACGAGTTTTATTGTACTGTCAATTTTTGCAGGATGATGCGCAAGATGAAGGGCACGTTCACCCACTCATCTTCATCTCGCTCCACTAGGAGTACATCTTCATGAGCCAGCACCAATATGCAGATTGACACTCCATCTCCCGCTGTCGGAGCGTCATCCAGGTCATCATCCACTGAGAAGAACTTTCTCCTAGAAGAGAAGCACCTGAAATTCTGGAACAAGACAGAGAAAGAGGTCTTCAAGCAGCTGAAAACTCGGAGGTTCATTCTCACTCCCGCTTATGATCTAGCCCTCCTGCAGTTAATAGGTATGAATACTGAGTTTGAAATTGTTTTTTAACTCCTCAATTTCTTTGCACCTTGTAATCACTGATTCTAAAGTCACATTTAGACATTTTGGGAAAGACTTTTCTATTCCTTAGAAGAATTTTAGTGAGCTTCTAGGATTCTATGCTTAGTGTGTAGTGGATATAGACACCACTATATAAGATTTTGATAGGATGAAATTTTGGAGAGAAATATCTAAAGAACTTACTTGTTACCGTCCTCATACAAATGAAATTCATCACCCTACCTTGTGCTTTATGCATAAGTGGCTAGGATTTTTTTATTTCCTAGAAATGATTTTTTGCACTGTAAGGAATGATAAACTTAAGCTGCTCTATGCCATGGTTAAGAGAAGAAAGGTTTCATCGGTCAAATTTATGATAAGACAATGGACAGAAATTCTTGAACTTAAGGGAGATGTTGGGTGTACTTCTTTGGTCACCCACATAGCCAAAAAAATTGGGTCTTTTGGAAAATGCTTCTATTTCTTACATTGATGACATTCCCCGTTGGTATATCGACTATGAATATTTTATCCAAGCACACATGTTAAAAAAGAATAAGGATGGGAAACTTGTCATAATGTACACATATTATACAACCAAGATCCCGTTACCAGACCAGAACCTCAGTTTGTATGCGGTGGATTCTTTTATCTTTGATTCATAGGTCATGGAGGCAGCCCCTTGCAAGAGTGCCTCTGCAAGATTGACTCACAACCCATAGGCCAGGTACCGTGGCGATGATCCGATTCTAAAGGGATCGGCTTTCACTAGCTATGTAGGCTAGGATTAGCTAGTATCCTCCCGCATGTATCAACATGAGCATGCTGGTTGGGAGCAGCCTGCTCCTCAGCACTCTGAGAGCTCCTACCAGCAGGGCGCAAGTGAGCAATGGTAGGATGGCAACTTCGACTACTATCAGCAATAGCAATATGAAGAAGTTTCAAGCAGCCACTAGGGAGGACGTATGTCCTTCTCTACTCATGGCTACCATGATCAGCCCATGGGCTACCACGACCAATAGATGGAGCATTCCCACCTCGACACCAGGTTGATGACCATAGAAGAGATGCAGCATGACATCCAAAACACGCTTCACCAGTACTCCCAATGGTAAGTAGAAATGGGAGACCGCCTCACAACATCTAGCAACACTAGCAACAGGAGAACGAGAATTGGCAATACTTATTCTAGGGTCTCAACATTGACCTGCCATTCTAATCGACCGACTATAGCAACATTTATTATGTTCCTAGTTTGCTCTAGTTATATGCTTGATATTGTCATGATTGATTATGAATATATGCATATGTTCGCAAAGCGCTTAGCTCAATACTCGAGTGAGTTAAGTGGTTGACATTATGTAAGCGTGGTGTTTAAATATTGTTTATCTATGGATGCATTTTACATTCTAGGTCATGTGGTAGATCGTAGATGTGACACTCCTATTGAGTTCTTTGTAGTCCACTCCCCGTTTATAGAGCAAGTAGAACCCGGTTGCGAAGGGAGTCAAGCTCTATTCTTAATTTTCCTTAGTAATGTTCCTTATGCATAGATACATAGTTAATTATGCTATAGATGAGAGTGTATACACTTGGGTATACAAAAGACTTAGTAAATAAGGAATGACTTATGAATCTTTTGCTTTTAACTAATCTCCTGCCTAGCCATACTACATTTATGAGTATCTATTCCCTATCTCTGGATTACTATCAATGCCTTACACTTATCATTTATTTATCATTTGACTTACCCCTGCTATAGCATGAGAGTTAATGATCTTGTCATAAGTATACATATTTGACAATATCTCTGTGCCAACCCCATCGCTCCTCCCTGTGGATAAAATATAAATAACAATACTTGATATACTCCCGGGTGAAATGCTACAATGGTATATTATCTTTGCGCTTGTGGATTACTTAATATATACATATATAAATCTACAAGTGTTCTCAATAATTGCTAACAACGCATTTATGGCATCATTGCTAGGTATGACAACTTAGTATTAAGGTGATACTAAGAAATGTCAACACTAGCTCTCAAAACTAATTACACTAAATAGCTTAGCTACACTAAGAAAGTAAATGCACAAGATAGGTAGTGAGGTATACCACCATGGCAAAAGATCAATCACAATATATCAATGAATGCCAATGAAATCCTCAGAGACAAGATGACACAATGATTTTTTACCAAGGTTTACTTGCTTGCCAGCAAGCTAGTCCCTATTGTGGTGATTCACTCATTTAGAGGTTCACGCACTAATAGGCATCACACGGCTAACCTGCAATTGAGTGCCGCACAACCAACACAAGATGAGGATCCATAAGCCATGATCAATCCACTAGAGTACCATTTTGGCTCTCCACCGAGGAAAGGTCAAGAACCCCTCACAATCACCATGATCGGAGCCGGAGACAATCACCTTCCTCCAATCGATGATCCTTGCTGCACCAAGCCGTCTAGGTGGCGGCAACCACCAAGAGAAACAAGCGAATCTCGCAGCGAAACACAATCACCAAGCGCCTCTAGATGCAATTACTCAAGCAATGCACCTAATTCACTCCTAATCTCACAAAGATGATGAATCAATGATGGAGATGAGTGGGAGGGCTTTGGCTCAGCTCACTAGGTTGCTATGTCAATAAAAATTGTCAAGAGAGTGAGCTAGAGCCGGTCATAGGGCATAAATAGAAGCCACCACTGAAATACAGTCGTTGGGTCACTTAAGTGACCATCGGACTTGCTAGCATAGGCTGTTCGACCGTCTGATGCTTGGTTCGATGCCCTAGCTACGTCCACTCATGCGCTGCCATGTGTCCCATTTGAAACAAAGTGACCATTGCCATGCAACGGCTCACTACCATGCTCTGATCACGCTGTCAGACCTAGGGCTCGGACTCACTGTTGGACTCCACATAGGAAGGGTCAGATGTAGTCCAGAGAGGTCTAGAGAGGGTTAAAACCCTCGGACTTAGGTTCGACTGACCACCATTAGACCCAACCCACGGTCCGATTCCGACACGTGTCGCGCCCGTACTCACTCACACTGCGTAGCATTGAATGAATAGTGCACTCAGTCGGTTCGATGCCCTCGTGAGCCCCGGTCCGACGCCGCCTCTTCACTGCATGTGCAGTTAGGGTTAGCCATCAAACCTAGCCAGAGGCCGGTCCGATGCTATGTGAAGCAGGGTCTGACACCCCTATTTCAACTCCTTTTGATCTCCAACTTCACCACCCTTGCTCAAATGTGCCAACCACCAAGTGTAACACCTTATGCATGTGTGTTAGCATATTTTGACAAACATTTTCAAGGGTGTTAGCACACACTAGAATCTAAATGTATATGTAATGAATTAGAACATCTAGTGGCACTTTGATAACCACATTTCGATATGAGTTTCACCCCTCTTAATAGTATGGGTATCTATCCTAAATGTGATCACACCCGCTAGGTGTCTTGATCACCAAAACAAAGAGCTCCTATGGATATCACCTTTGTCTTGAACTTTTTATTTTTCTCTTTCTTCTTTTCTAAGCCTGAGCATTTGATCATCACCATGGCCATCACCACCATCATGATCTTCAACATTTGCTCCACCACTTGGAATGTGCTACCCTATCTCATGATCACTTAGAGCAAATGGGTTAACACTTAGGGTTTCATCAATTCACCAAAACCAAACTAGAGATTTCACTTAGTCTACTCATTGACCTAGATGTTGAAAGTCCCGATGTAAGTCAGAACTCCCAATAGTCGAAAGTCCCAACTTAGGCCAGGTAGTCCCGATGCTTGGCCACTTGTCCTACCCATAGTACCAGCCGTCGGAAACTCTCTACGTGCGTCGAAAGTTTCGACTGTTGGAACTCCCAACAGTCGTTCAGAACTTTCGATGTTGACGTGTTTGTAGTGACCTAGACCTTGCTTTCTATAGTGATTTTTATAGAGGATCGGAAGTCCCGAGATCTACGCTGGAACTTTCGACGTAGATCTGAACGGTTGGATTTTTCCTTTGAGTATAAATAGATCTCTTCTCTCTTCTAACTGTTACTCACCCATTTATTGCAACCCAACTCTATCCAAAATAGCTCCCAAGCATTTAAGGCTCTCCTCTCTTCTCCCCTTTGCTCCCAACTTTGATTCCTCCAAGGTTTTGAGTAGAGAGTGGATTAAGTGAGAAAATCATCTAGCAAGCTTGAGCACTTGATTTTTTTGTCAAGCCAGTTGGATTTGCGTTCAATACTCTTGGGGATTTGCCTCTAGCTAGCTAGGCATCAGCCCAAGAGCTTCCAACTTATGGAAGAGCCTTGGGAAATTTGTATTACCCTTGATTTCTAGTGGAGAAACTCAAGTGACCTTTATGGTTTCCTTGAGTGAGGCAAGGAGGTGAAAGAGACTCCTGACTTTAGTGGTCACCTAAACAATGACGACGTAGGAGCTCCTTTGTGGGGTTGCCGAACCTCAAGATAAATCCCTATGTCCCGCATGCTTGTTGTTGTTGTGATTTGCTCAAAATCAGTTGTATTTATTTGTCTCTCTCTCCCAAGCTACTTATTAGAGTTTGGACTCGATCTATGAATTGGAGGCATTTTGGAATCAAGGGAGTGACCCAACATCTTCATCTAACCACTAGGAAGTGGGGTTGTAAGATTATTTATCCGCAAAGTTAAATTTGGTACTGCTTTCATAGTTCACGTAGGTGTCGGGACTTCTGGCAGTTTGCCCAAAACTTCTGACAATGTCGGAAGTTCTAACCCAAACTACCAGGACTTCCGACAGTGGCTGACAAATTTGAACTTAACATTTGCAATAATTTTTTAGATACACTTATTCACCCCCCCCCTCTAGGCATTATTAGATCCTTTCAATGTCTCCATGGCTATGATCCATGAAGCAAGGATTTATGTTTCGTGCAACTCGATTTGCTCTCCACCGATGGAATCCAAGGCCATGTGGATGGGGCTCAGCAATGGGGCTAGGTTGTGCTCTGCATATTAGTGGATGAGATGTGAGAGGCAATTGGCCGGTGTGCCATTCTTTCTGATGAGTAAATGTTAGGGTGTGCTATGCAGATTAGTGGATGCGATGTGATGGTGAAAGCTCTAGTTTGGTTTTGGTGAATTGATGAAACCCTAAGTGCTAACCTAGTTTATCAAGTGATCATGAGATAGGTAGCACATTCCAAGTGATGAAGCAAATAAAGATCATAACATGATGATGATGCCATAATGATGATCAAGTGCTTGGACTTGGAAAGAAGAAAGAGAAAAACAAAAAGCTCAAGATAAAGGTATAAATCATCGGAGCTATTTTGTTTTGGTGATCAAGACACTTAGAGAGTGTGATCACATTTAGGTTTGATAGCCGTACTATTAAGAAGGGTGAAACTCGTATCGGAATGCGGTTATCAAAGTGCCACTAGATGCTCTAACTCATGGCATATGCATTTAGGATCTAGTGGAGTGCTAACACCCTTAAAAATGTTTGTGAAAATATGCTAACACATGTGCACAAGGTGATACACTTGGTGGTTGGCACATTTGAGCAAGGGTGAAGAAGATAGAGTCGAAGAGGAGTTAGTCGCGCTGCTTATAGAGTGACCGAACGCAGTCCGGTATGTAACCGGACACGTCCGGTATTTCGATGATAGACTTAGCGACCGGACGCATCCGATTGCCACACCGAACGTGTCCAGTGTAAATCAGAAATAGCAGTATGTGAAGGACAGCCGATCAGACGCTGGCAGTGTCCAATCTGGTATCACCGAACGCGTCCGGTCGACCAAGGATGCTTATTGTACTCCACCGAACGCTATGGCTCAGCAGTCCGGTCATTTGTGACTCTATGTCCGGTGTGAGCATTCGGTCGTCAGCGGAAGGGGGCAGCAATGGCTAAGTTTGTTTGAACTAGGACACATGGTAGTCTGGGGGCTATCGGACACGTCCGGTATGCCGATCGGACGCATCCGGTATTCATGACCAGAGCGTCCGGTGCTGCGTCCGATCAGTTGGACTACAGCGTCCGGTCAGCCCTTGTTTTGCCCAGTGAAGGGGTATAACAGCTCTATTTCATGGGGGCTTCTATTTAAGCCCCATGACTAGCTATGGCTCACATCTTTGGCCATTTTTCATTGACATAGCAACCTTGTGAGCTTAGCCAAAGCCCTCCCACTCATCTCCATCATTGATCCATCATCATAGTGAGATTGGGAGAGAATCTAAGTGCATTGCTTGAGTGTTTGTATCTAGAGGCACTTGGTGTTCAGTGTTTCACTACGGGATTTGCTTGTTACTCTTGGTGGTTGCCGCCACCTAGATGGCTTGGAGCAGCGAGGATCGTTGAGTAGAGGGTGGTGATTGTCTCCGGCTCCGATCGATGGTGATTGTGAGGGGTTCTTGACCTTTCCTCGGTGGAGCAGCCAAATGGTACTCTAGTGGATTGCTTCATGGCTTGTGTGATCCTCATCTTGTGTTGGTTGTGAGGCACCCTATTGAGGGTTTGGCGTGTGAAGCCAATTAGCGCGTGAACCTCCAAGTGAGTGAATCAGCCACAACGAGGATTAGCTTGACGGCAAGCAAGTGAACCTTGGTAAAAATCATTGTGTTCATCATTGATTCCGAGGTGATTGGTCTTCATTGTTATTCATCCTTGTGATTGATTAGTTCATTCATCTTCATGGCGGTATAATCTTCTTGATCACTCTCTTTACTTTATCGCAAACTAGTTGACAAGCTCTTTAGTATAACTAGTTGTGAGAGCTTGCTTGCTTGGTTGGTGTGGCTCTTTAGTTAGCTTTTGAGAGCACACCAACATAGGGTAGTGTCATACTAATTGTGTGAATCGACACTATCTAAACTAGAATTGTGGTAGGTGGCTTGCATTTTGAGTAGGCTAGCGCAACACTTGCTTCGCCTCATATTTGTCTAACTATTCTATTAAGTGTTGTTGTAGAAATTTTATTAGGCTATTCACCCCCCCCTTTATCCATTAGGACCTTTCAAGTGGTATCAGAGCCGAGGTCACCGTTATTTGAGGCTTAATAATCTTTGGTGTTAAAATGGCTCAAATCAATAACACCAAGAAGCCACCCCTAATTTGATGGCTCAAATTATTCTTATTGGAAGTCAAAGATGACTACACATATCAAGTCAATCAATAGAAAGGTGTGGAAGGTGGTAGAAACCAAAATTGAGATTGATGATCTGGAAAATCCCACCGCGGTCGAAGAAGTGCTTCTCCAAAATAATGACATTGCTCTAAGTGCCATTCATGATGCAATTAATGTGAGAACATTTGAGCAAATCAAGAATATTGAGATGGCTCATGAAGCTTAGAAGAAATTGGAAGAATCATTTGAGGGTACTCAAGCCGTGAAGGGTGCAAAGGCATATATTCTTAAAGAGAAGTTTACAAGCTTCAAGATGAAGGAAGATGAGAGTGTGCCGGACATGTTCCATCGGATGGAAGTGATTATCAATGATCTCAAGGCACTTGGTGAGAAGATAGAGGACAAGGACTTCTCCAATAAGTTCTTGAGATGTTTGCCCGCAAGATTTGGCATGTTGGTCACCTTACTAGTGAGGACCGGTTTGAACACAATGACACTAAACCAAATCTTGGGAGATATCATGACCGATGATGCATATAGAGATGATGATGAGAAGGAAAGAAAAGAAGAAGTAGAAAGATGACAAGAAAGATGACAAGAAGAAGAGCATGGCATCCAAAGCCACATCATCCAAGGGCAAAGCAAAGCAAGAAATATCAAGTGAAGAAGATGAATCATGGGATGATGATGATGATGATGATGAGAAGATGGCTCTCTTTGTCAAGAGATTTGGCAAGTTCATGGTGAAGAAGGGCTACCGTGCAAGAAGAAAGAAATCTTCATTCAAGAACAAAGAAGAGTCAAGAAGGTGCTTCAAGTGTGGAAGCAAAGATCATCTTGCTGCTCAATGCCCATACAATAGCGACAATGATGATGACAATTGTGTGATCTTGAATTTAAATGCATATTTGGAGTAGATGATGTAGAGATCATAAGTGTAGATGGCTCTAACTTGATCTTCAAAGGCTTTAGATATGAGAATCTATACTTGGTTGATTTCAATAATAGTGAAGCTAGATTATCTACATGCTTGTTCACTAAGTCTAGCATGGGATGGTTATGGCATAGAAGGCTTGGTCATGTTGGAATGAAACTAATTGAATAGATTGGTTAAGCATGACTTAGTTAAAGGCTTGAAAGATGTTGTGTTTGAAAAGGATAAGCTTTGTAGCTCTTGTCAAGCCGGCAAACAAGTTGGAAACACCCATCCTAAGAAAAGTATGATGAGCACTAGTAAAGCATTTGAGTTATTGCACATGGATTTGTTTGAGCCAACACAATACACTAGTATCGGTGGAAACAAATATGGCATTGTGATAGTGGATGACTACACTAGATACATATGTGTATTCTTTCTAGTGGACAAAAGTGATGTATTTGCAACATTCAAATCATTTGTCAAAGGCATTCACAATGAGTTTGAAACAACCATCAAGAGAGTTAGAAGTGACAATGGTAGTGAGTTCAACAACACTAGAATTGATGAGTTATGTGATGAATTTGGAATTAGACATCAATTCTCGGCCAAGTACACACCCCAATCAAATGGTCTTGTTGAGAGGAAGAATAGAACACTCATTGATATGGCAAGGTCTATGCTTAGTGAGTACAATGTGAGTCAATCCTTTTGGGCCGAAGCTATCAACACGGCTTGCTATTGTAGCAACCGCCTCTATTATCACCAATTGAAAGAGAAGACACCATATGAGCTCTTGAATAGTAGAAAGCCCAACATTGCATATTTTCGGGTCTTTGGCTGCAAATGCTATATCTTGAAGAAAGGCATAAGATTGGGTAAGTTTGACAAGAAATGTGATGAAAGATTCCTACTTGGTTATTCCACCACAGGCAAAGCATAGAGTTTGGAATTTGGATAGTGATACTCTTGAGGAAGTTCATGATGTTGAATTTGATAAAACCAAGGGTTCACAAGAAGAGAATGAGAACTTAGAAGATGTTAGAGGCATTCAACTTTCAAATGCCATGAAGAACATGGATATTGGTGAATTGAGGCCTAGGCAAGTGAATGATGATGAAGATGATCAAGTGCAAGTGCTCTCTAACTCAAATGTGCAAGATGATACAAATCAAGTTAGTGCAAGTGAATCTCAAGACAATGAACAAGATCAAGTGGCTAGTATATCATCTCAACCCAATGATCAAGCAAGTGCAAGCAATCAAGTTCTAATCCTTCAACCAACCAATGTTGCAAGAGATCATCCATTGGACACTATCATTGGCAATATTTCTAGAGGTATGCAAATAAGATCAAGATTGGTATCATTTTGTAAACATTTCTCATTTGTGTCATCCATTGAACTAAAGAAGATAGATGAAGCATTGAAGGATGTTGATTGGGTGAATGCTATGCATGAAGAATTGAATAACTTCATAAGAAATCAAGTATGAGAGTTGATAGAAAGACCAAAGGGACACAATGTGATTGGAACCAAATGGGTTTTTAGAAACAAGCAAGATCAAGATGGGATAGTAGTAAGGAACAAAGCAAGATTGGTAGCGCAAGGATATACACAAGTTGAAGGTCTTGACTTTGGAGAAACATATGCCCCGGTTGCTAGATTGGAAGCAATAAGAATCTGGCTAGCCTATGCTTGTGCCCACAACATCAAGCTCTATCAAATGGATGTTAAGAGTGCATTTATCAATGGTTATATCAATGAAGAAGTATATATTGAGCAACCTCCCGATTTTGAAGATGACAAGAAGCCCAACCATGTATACAAGTTGAAGAAGACATTGTATGGCTTGAAGCAAGCACCTAGAGCATGGTATAAGAGATTGAGGGATTTCCTACTCTCTAAAGGGTTTATAATGGGCAAAGTTGACACCACTCTTTTCATCTAGAAGATTAGGAAAGATCTATTTGTATTGCAAATCTATGTTGATGATATCATATTTGGATCAATAAATCAAGAATTTTGTGATGAGTTTGGAAAGATGATGGCTAATGAGTTTGAAATGTCCATGATTGGAGAGTTGAGTTACTTCCTTGGTCTTCAAATCAAGCAATTGAAGAATGGTACATTTGTGAGTCAAGGCAAGTACATCAAGGACATGATCAAAAAGTTTGGCATGATTGATAGCAAAGTCATTAGTACACCAATGGGAACCAATGTCAACTTGGATAGTGATGCGAGTGGAAATATGGTGAATCAAAAATTGTATCGGTCTATGATTGGAAGCCTACTCTATGTGACCGCATCAAGGCCGGATGTCATGTTTAGCGTATGCATGTGTGCAAGATTTCAAGCCTCACCAAGAGAAAGTCATTTGAAGGCTACAAAGAGAATATTGAGGTACTTGAAGCATACACCAAATGTTGGTTTATGGTATTCCAAAGGAGCAAAGTTTGAGCTAGTTGGTTACTCCGACTCGAATTATGCAGGATGTAAGGTTGAAAGGAAGAACACCTCGGCATATGTCAATTGTTGGGAAGATCACTTGTTTCATGGTCATCAAAGAAGCAAAATAGTGTTGCATTATCAACCACTGAAGCCTGAATACATATCCGCCGGTAGTTATTGTGCACAAATACTTTGGATGAAGGCCACTTTGTGTGACTTTGGAATCAAGTTTAAGAAAGTGCCATTGCTATGTGACAATGAGAGTGCAATCAAGTTGACAAACAATCTGGTTCAACATGCAAAAACAAAGCACATTGATGTCCACCACCATTTCATAAGAGATCACCAACAAAAAGGGGACATTTGCATTGAGAGTGTAGGCACCGAAGATCAACTTGTCAATATATTCACCAAGCCATTGGATGAGAAAAGGTTTTGCAAGCTAAGGAATGAGTTGAACATATTGGATTTTTCAAATATGTGTTGATGCACCCCCACTCACATGACATGCCTCTCCTTCGAACAATCCAAGGTAAAAGTTGATGGCATGGCATATATCCTTACTAAGGACATGTTTAGTACATCTAGTCATATTTTCAATCTTATTAGGACCTTTCAAGTGGTTCTATTTTATTAGGCTCATTCATGAAAATCAAATGATTTTGATGTCTATATGATATCACTATTGCTTCTATGCTTGACTTAATCTAGTGATAGCATATGACATGTTTATGGGCTTGTAAACCTAGTGTTTAACTTAGAAAATAAGCTCTAAGTGTTTAACTCAACATGATACAAGATAACCCTTATTTGGAGGTGTGAAGAAGCTTGTACTTGGATCAAACCGAGTTAAATATCTTTGGCATATATTCTCGTTTGAACCAAATTTGGGAAAATGATCCTCACCCTATTGATTGACATTGATAATCTCGACCCTACAAGTAATACTATCTATACTTAGAACCTTTGTGGTCATTGATGACAAAGGGAGAGAGAAACAAAGATAGTAGCAAAGATAGTGAAAAAGGGGAAGAATATCATAAAGGGAGTGAAACATAAAGATATCTTGATATATGACATAGGGGGAGAGATATGACAAAGGAAAGGGTTCAACTAAAATTTTAAGCACACAAGTAGGGGGAGCAAGCTCATGAACTTGTTTAGTGCATTTGAATGTGCATTTCATATGTTTGCTTGCATGGCACAAGTATTAAATTTAAACATCCATGCTTGTGTGATGTATGCTAGTTGTAGGTTTGAATGATGAAATGAAAACTAGCATGTATAGAATATCTAGTGATTTCACTTCCAAATATTTCTAAGTGGTATTGAGCTAACCATGGTGCTAAGGATGGTATATTGGTGCACTCCGATTGGTATCACGCTTTAAAGGATCCATCTTTTATACCTTAGAATCATGTGGTAGACATTGACTCCTATATTTTCTATCTAAGCATATGTGCAAGCTACAATCCAAACTCTTAGCAAATATGTAGGGGGAGCAATTGCTACCATTTAGGGTTCATGAAACTTGTCCATATCCTTTTACACATGGTAAATATGCTTGGGCAAGCAACATGGATTAAATTGAATTTCAATTCATATCTTTGTGAAAGGGTTGTCATCAATTACCAAAAAGGGGGAGATTGAAAGCTCTAGTTTGATTTTGGTGAATTGATGAAATCCTAAGTGCTAACCTAGTTTATCAAGTGATCATGAGATAGGTAGCACATTCCAAGTGATGAAGCAAATGAAGATCATAACATGATGATGATGCCATGATGATGATCAAGTGCTTGGACTTGAAAAGAAGAAAGAGAAAAATAAAAAGCTCAAGGCAAAGGTATAAACCATAGGAACTATTTTGTTTTGGTGATCAAGACACTTAGAGAGTGTGATCACATTTAGATTTGATAGCCATACTATTAAGAGGGGTGAAACTTGTATCGGAATGCGGTTTTCAAAGTGTCACTAGATGCTCTAACTCATTGCATATGCATTTAGGATCTAGTGGAGTGCTAACACCCTTGAAAATGTTTGTGAAAATATGCTAACACATGTGCACAAGGTGATACACTTGATGGTTGGCATATTTGAGTAAGGGTGAAGAAGATAGAGTCAAAGAGGAGTTAGTCGCGCTGGTTACAGAGTGATCGTACGCGTCCGGTATGTAACCGGACACATCTAGTATTTCGACGACAGACTCAACGACCGGACATGTCCGGTCACCATATCGGACGCGTCCAGTGTAAATCAGAAACAACAGTATGCGGATGACAGCCGATCGGACATTGGCAGCGTCCGGTCTGGTATCACTGGACGCGTCCGGTCGACCAAGGATGCTTACTGTACTCCACCAGACGTTGTGGCTCAGCATTCGGTCATTTGTGACTCTACGTCCGGTGTGAGCGTCCGGTCATCAGAAGAAGGGGGCAGCAACGACTAAGTTTGTTTGAACTGGACACATGGTAGTCTGGGGCTATCCAGACACGTCCGGTATGCCGACCAGACGCGTCCGGTATTCACGATCGGAGTGTCCGGTGCTGCGTTCAGTCAATTGGACTGCAGCATCCGGTCAGCCCATGTTTTTGCCCAGTGAAGGGGTATAACGGCTCTATTTCAGTGGGGGCTTCTATTTAAGCCCCATGACCGGCTATGGCTCACATCTTTGGCCATTTTTCATTGACATAGCAACCTTGTGAGCTTAGCTAAAGCCCTCCCACTCATCTCCAGCATTGATCCATCATCATAGTGAGATTGGGAGAGAATCCAAGTACATTGCTTGAGTGTTTGCATCTAGAGGCACTTGGTGTTCGTGTTTCGCTGCGGGGTTTGCTTGTTACTCTTGGTGGTTGCCGCCACCTAGATGGCTTGGAGCAGCGAGGATCATTGAGCGAAGGGTTGTGAATCGCCACAACGAGGATTAGCTTGCCGGCAAGCAAGTGAACCTCGGTAAAAATCATTGTGTTCATCATTGATTCCGAGGTGATTGGTCTTCATTGTTATTCATCCTTGTGATTAATTGGTTCATTCATCTTCACGACTGGTATAATCTTCTTGATCACTCTCTTTACTTTATCGCAAACTAGTTGACAAGCTCTTTAGTGTAACTAGTTGTGAGAGCTTGCTTGCTGGGTTGGTGGGGCTCTTTAGTTAGCTTTTGAGAGCACACCAACATAGGGTAGTGTCATACTAATTGTGTGAATCGACACTATCTAAACTAGAATTGTGGTAGGTGGCTTGCATTTTGAGTAGGCTAGCGCAATACTTGCTTCACCTTATATTTGTCTAACTATTCTGTTAAGTGTTGTTGTAGAAATTTTATTAGGCTATTCACCCCCCTCTAGCCATTAGGACCTTTCTGATGGGCAACCCGAGAAGTTTGACATAGGATTTTGCAAGTTTTTGGTCGCAAGCTACCATAGGAGCAGACACAACCATAGGCTGGTGGAGGAGGTTGTGATCAACTTGGGATGGTTAGCAGAGATTGGGAATGGATTCCCAATTCGCGCTGGTCTCTTGATAGATTTGGAACGAAAGGAACACCCACTGCTTTAGAGATTCCCAACCATGTTGAGATTCCCAACCACGTTGAACGACCTCCTCTCGGCCATAAAGGCTGAAGCCGACCAGTGGATACAAGTGGATGCAATCGGCCTAGGATGCTTGGCGGTTGGGGGTAGCGGTGACATAAGAAAGGTCCATAGGTTGTATATACACAATATAGCCTTACTTGTACACTGAGTCAACTGAGAATTGGCCTTTCTTTATAATATCGATAATGATATAGCCAAGTGTCCGAATGGATGGACATCTCTTCCCATCGAATCATTCTTATCCATTTGTTCTGAGCCTAACCGAATCGTTCTTATCCATTTGTTTTGAGCCTGACGACACAGCCTGCTCTCAGGAGTCCAGCACTAGCTCCTCCCTCTCCCTTTGATACACCCTCACCTCACTGCCTCCCTTACCCCGAATTGAGGCAAGCGGTAGTGTAGACGACCTGCAACGGGCCGCCCACAGGGCAGGCGGGAGCGCAGCAGTGATCGTGCGGGCGCTACACGCTAGGCCTTGTCGTCGATGACTTTGATGAGGAACAATAGGGCAGAGGTTGCGGTAGCCGTGCCGACGAGCGTTGCGCACGCTACAAGCCATTGGCGCGCCGTCGAGCTCCACGTATGTGCTACCGAGCCGGCGAGGCTCCACGATGGATGCTCCAGCAAGCAGGTGAGAGGAGCTTCGTGTGATGCCGCCCCACTAGTGAGTTGGCGAGTTGCCTACACTGTTGCACCGGCGAGCTCCGCAACGACGAGTATCCACCCGTCCAGGCAGCAAGGTGACATTGTGTTGCACCCCCATGTTGCAAGTGTATGTTCCAAATGTTTCAACTATTTTGAGATGAATGTTACTAGCTGTTTACCTGGATGTTGCAAAAATACATCTAGATGTTGCAATACTTATATAAAAATGTTTCATCTATTTCAGATATATGTTGCAAGTGTTTTATCTAGATGTTCCATATGTTTCACGCATATGTTGGAAGTGCATGTTTCAAATATTTCAGTTGTTTTAGACGTATATTGCATTTTGTTTCATGTTAGTGTTTCATGTTTCAGAGCTACGTTCCGAGGGGCGCATAGATTCCTACGTGCATGCGCAAAACAGAGCACGCGCGGGCGGTCCCCGCATGGCCTTCTCCCTCGGCAATGCAGTCAGCATTCGGCACGCACACGCTAGGCTAGGACCGGGAGACGGTGGAGTAAAAAGGGCGCGCATGTAGCCATGGTGCGCTGCGCATGGAGGTGGTTTCCTTTCCCACCGCCTCCTCGTGCTGTAATTCTGCGTGTTCCACGGGGAATGAGCTGTGAATCGAAGCAGGCGAGGCACACGATATAGAGTATGCGTGGGCGTCCAGACATCCGGATGCTAATTCTACCGTTATAATATAACTACTTTTATTTTATTTTTTAAATACAAAGATACGGAAGACTCTTGCCTATTCAAGTAAAAAAAGATACTCCTTCCAGTTGATGGGATAGGGATAAGAGATATTCAATCCTAGCCATCCGTTCTTACACCTTGTTTAATCCTAACCATTCATTCATTTTTCTATCCTATTCCACCTCCTATTTTCTGGTATCAAACACCACCTGCTGTCCAAATGAGCTTTTGTCAGGCTATCTCCAACAACGACACCTAAAATACAAGCCTCATTCGTTCCTTTTGGGTAGCGCTACAGGTAAAAGATTTAATATCTATTTGACATCTTCTCCAACAACAAGACTCAAAAGAGAATTCTTTCTGCAAATGAGTTTTTAGGAGAGAAGATATCTATATTTAGGATTATGTCTCCTAGGTTGAAGGCTAATTTTAAATTTCTAACTACTCATTTTGGGTTTGGTTGCCTATGCTACAGTCTCACATCCCACGGGAAGAAAGACGAGGGCGAAGCGCCAACCCCAACTGCCCAAGCCTGTTGTCAAAAAAAAAAAAAATGTTGTAAAAAAAAAACTGCCCAAGCCCAACACAGCCACGGACCTGGAGAGATCTGAATTCCCACCAGCACACTCCTGCCCGCTCCTCCCCGCCGATGGAGATCCCCACCGCTGTCATCCACCGCCTCCAGTCCTCGCTCCGCGAGGCCACCTTCGCCCCTTCTGCAGAAGATGCACCCGCCCCTCCCTTCCCCTCCGTCGCCGACGCCGTCGCAGCCTTCGACTCGGGCGCCGCCTCCGTCTCGGCGGAGCTCCGATGCGCGCGCTGCGGGTCGGCGGGAGGGCTCCTGCGCGGTGCGCACTCTGCACTCTGCGCCTACTGCGGGTGCCCCAGGCGCGGGGACGGGGCAGAAGGCGGTGGAAGCGGCGGCATCGCCTTCCGTGACGGCGCGGCCTACCGGTGGCTGCTCGGCTCGCTTGGACTCGACGGATCCGTGAGCTTTCCTTCCTACATTATTTGGCGCTAAGAATCTGTAGATTTGATTCTTGTTGCTTAGGATCTGTGAGCTCTTCTTTCTAGCAAACCTGAACCAGCATTTGGGAAAGAAGAGGATGTTATGCTCCCGGAGAACTTCTAATTTAACTGTTTGCGGAATTGCTATTGCATAGTTTTTTTACTTATCATGCAGTGCTATTCCTAAGAAGTACCAAGTAGTTAGAGAAATGTCCGTTGCCAATGGGTCTGTATGAATAGTAGAACATGTTTGGAAATTTTTATTTGCTCAGAATTCAATAGCCATGAAAGAAATGCGCTGCTAGGGTTTTGAGTTATGAGGCAAGCGCAATAGTACAAAATAAGGCATTCTAATGAGGCTGTAGACATGCTACATTAACCAGAGGTAGTAAAATTTGGACTTTCATATGCTTATTATAACTTTCATGTTCCAATCGACTTCTGCAGTAATCATCTTAGCATTAGTGAATGCATTAACTCAATTTGGATATTATGATATCTGTTTTCTTGAAGATGTTGCTGATGTAAGTTTAATTGGACACTATAACTAGAATCTTTATTTCCACTCTCTTTTGCAATTATTTATCTATTTGTGTTGATTGTTTGATCAAAAGGATTTATCTCCTTGGCAAGGCCCTTTACTTAGGTTTCATTAACTGACTCCCTTTCGGTTAGTTCATGACTTACAGGGAGAGTGAGCCGTCCCGTACAATTTTTTAAGTGTGTTCTGAGTGGCCTGCTCAGAAGTTATTGGTTACAGGGTGCTCTTATTGAAGCTACCAGCCTTTTGGCATATGAATCATAATAGCCTTTTGGCTTACCATATGAATCATAATAGCCTTTTGGCAGCAAGAACTTTACAATGGCACATTCTAGAGTAATTTTACCTGCAATCTAGTTGCCGGATCTCTTAATAGTCTCAAATGGCGTCAAACAAAATTTGCAGCAAGTTCTATTCAGAAATGTTGGGTACACATTTGGGCACAAATTCACAGTTTCTGAGAAGAATGAAAGTTTTACCTACTACTTTCCTTACTAAACTGGTATTTCATCTGCTCCCTCTTAGGCTCTGTCCTCTTAGGCTCTGTTTGGCCTGGCTCAGGCTTTATTTTAAGCCATTTTTTACTGGCTGCCCACAGCAGCTGTTTTTTCTTTTATAGGAGTAGCTAGATAAAAATGGATGGTGCTTTGAATGCCTAGCGTTTATACTTTATACCACTTTTCACCTGTGTGATCTACCTGTCAGGAAGGCTCGTCGCAAAGAAGTAAGGGCCTTCGACCTAAGGGCTCGTCACCCATCCCACTGCTAACCGACCCAATCCCGCTGCTCACTGCCTCGAGCCTGCTACTCCCTGGCCTGATCCTGGTACTCCCGACAGTGAATCCGATGGGCCTGAGCTCCTAATGGTGGATCTCAGTGGCGAAGAGAAGCTCAGCGGTGGTCGGCGGAGATATCCTCCTCTCCTCACATGGGAAATTGAGGGTGGTTTCTTGGATACACGGTGGCAGGGGTGAGTGGTCGACCGAAGAGCTGACTGGCAATGGAGAGGAGAGGGTAGCCGAGGAGCTGTCCAGTGGTGAAGGCGAGCAGGTGAAACAGCGCGGCTTACACACGGGTGAGGGGGGGTGCAGGTGGAGGGTAGCATGATGGGGGAGAAAGCGGCACGTGGATGGTGGCACAATAGTGAGGGATATGCTGGCCGCATTGAAAAAAAAGCTGGGGTCAGGCCACTTCTCCTGTTTTCCGCTTCACCAGTTAAAATGAGAGAAGCTCTTAAGCTGTGTGTTTGGATATCTTTGCTGCATAGAAGAAAGGCATAAACTTCAAATAAGCCATGCCAAACAGATCTTTGGTGAATTAGGGAACAACCCAAACAAATCTCCTAATGTAAATTAATTGTAATTGCCAAGATGCTAATTTCTGATGGTGCCTTCCTTCTGGCACTGAATCCCCTTGATCATGCTGAAATTCCCGCCACCTCCTTGCACCGTTCTGCTTTCATAGGTGGAACCCCATATAACAGTCGTATGGGATCTAAGATCCTCTATGATGTACTGGTACCAAAGTGAATCTGATAGTTGAATATAAATATCTGGCTTGATTTAACACAAAATCTTCACTTATATATCAAATCTTGTTTTTGTATATGTATGACCAATATTGGATATAGCACTGAATTGGATAGAATTTTTTTTGGGGGTGTAGAGGATGGTTCATATTGTTGGATATCCATGCATACCTGCTTAGCTGTTTGTTTATATTTGACTACTACACCATTCGCATGTAGTGCTTACTTGCTCACGCACTATGTATTAATGTGTAAAAGCCATCTGTGGAATGCAAGCTCCATGCTGTTTAACAGACATTGATCCTGCATACATTGTAATTATGGACTGATTTTTAATAAGATTAAATCTTCCAGTATGACAGATCTGTGGTGAATTTACATGTATTGATATCATTGTTCTAGTTCTCTTTAAATTCAAAGTAGGCAGGAAACATATAGTCTTGTTTCTGAAGTTCAATTCTGTATCTATTCATAGCTGATGGAAGATTTTTTTTCTTCTTCTCATTCCTTTTTCATTCAGGAGTTTGTAGAATTCGATACTGACACTACAGCTTCAAATAAAAGCAAGGATGCACCATCACCAAACAGTGGGATGATCATATCTGATCTACTGGACTTAAAAATCACTTGCCTCCCTGAAAATAAGGAAACATCTGCAAGTTCCATAACAAAGGAGCAATCATCTTCTGTGGATACACTAAATTTATCTGCTGCTAACCTAGATTCATTTTTTGTTGAAAGAAAAGAAGAGATGACTTCTGCTTCTCTTCCACAAACTCATAATGTGGAGCAGGAAAAGAAAAGAACTGATAGCAAAAACCATGAATCTAGATTGGAGGCGCATGCTGCATCTAAAAGCTTAATTAGTTCTCAAAGAACAAATCAGATTGAAGCTACTCCAGCATTTGCAAGTTGGGATGCTGATTTTCAGTCTGCTAGTTCAGAAAGTGCTGCCAAAAACTCCAAGCAACCTGATCTGTTTAAGAGCTCTTCTGAGGCCGAGTCTTTTAGTTTCCCAGCTTCAGAGACTGCCATCAAACCTGTAGTAGGTACTGAAAATAAAACAAATGCGAGAAGTGCCATCCCGGAACATCATTCAGAAGATTGGGCTTCAGCAAGTGGCACATTATTTGGTGATGACCTTTCTAATCAAAAGGTTGCCCAGCCTATCTTTGAGAGCAACAGTGCTCCTGAGTTCACTGAATCCTCTCTCCACATGAATTTTGCTAAGAGCGATCAGTTACATGGAAGGGATGATACTGGAGTCAATGATGATGAAGCTTTTGATGAATGGCAAGAATTTACAGCAAGTGGTAATCAGGGCAGCCTATCAAATGCAGGAGAACATATGGAGGAACCTTTAAAGAGAGATTCTTCTGAAAAGGATGTAATAGATCCCTGGCCAGTAGGCAACAAGAAATCACCCGATAATGTTATTGAAGACTCCTCTGAATGGCAAGCTTTTGCTTCTGTGTCTGGTCAAGGAAGAGATTTTGTGACATCTGTGGAGCGATCAACAAGTAGCCACGGGCTCAATTTGGTGAGACCAGTTGTTGTTGAAGAGACAATGAGCAACATCTCGCATCAACATTCTTCAGAAATTAATCCTGTTGATCTGTGGCCTGTGGGTAATGTTGAAGCACAAAACGCTGCAGAAATGGTTAAGGAAACAAATGATTCTTTTGACGATTGGCAAGATTTTACTACCACCGGTCAAGTCCAGGACACTTCATTGAATCAAACTGGGGACATGATGGAGGTCCCAAAAGCCAGTCACAAAGAAACAGACATGGACTCATGGTTCATTGGAAATTTTAGTGAGCCAGCAAATACTGGTACCGTGAATGAAAATAACATGTTGAACGATTGGCAAGGTTTCACTGGTTCAGATCAAGCACAGCCAAATTCATCTAGCACCGGTGCAGAAATGATGGGTGTTCCATTTGAGCAGCATGATGGAAGTGTTTCTGTCCAATCGTGGGCAAATGCCAGTAGTAATGATGCCGCAAAAACATCCTCAACAAATATAGAAAGCGACACATTTGATGTTTGGCAAGATTTTACTAAATCAGGTCATCTGCAAGAAAACATGTCTAGTCTTGGGAGAGAACCGAGTAGTGTGTCACCTGAACCAGCTAAAGAAAATGATTCCTTAGATTTGTGGCTTACCAGCAACTTCAAGGAGTCTAAAAGCAGTGATGTTGTTGGGAGAACTAATGACTCATCTGATGGATGGCCGGATTTTGCCAGTTTTGATCAAGCTCAGAGAAGTACTAAAATTCCTGTGGAAGGGCACCTTGTGAAAGATCCTTCAGGGGCTGAAACTATGGACTTATGGGCCTCAAGTCATGCTAATGAAAAGAACCTTGAACAGATAAGTGAAAATAATGATCTATTCGATGACTGGCAAGATTTCCAAAACTCTCGTCCACAGCAAACAACCTTACAAGTTTCTTCAGATGCTTCATTATTTGATACAACCTCAGCATCAAGGCCTGATGCTTTTGGAGGGCTGGAGTTTGGGAGTGTTTTGCAGTTAGCTTCATCCGAAAACTTAAAGGATAAAAAGGAGGCTTCTAATGAAGCAAAAGCATTTCCATCTGATGACCTCTTGAAAAGGTTAGTGATTTGTGGATTATGATCATGTAAACCTGTTCACTTGAGGGTATAATCTTATTGTTTATGGTATGGGAAGAACTGGGTAATCAATTATATATACTTCTAATAATGTCCAATTGTTCAAACTATGTGTATTTTACCCAAGGACCAAGCTAGCAAACCTCAAAGCTTCCAAATTGTTCTGCCTAATTAGAGGGAATTACCATATTTTTTTAAAAAGAAACACGTGTAGTTCCTTTAATAAAATATGATCAGGCAAATATAACTGGTCTGTAGGACTTTGGAAATGGTACATGGTGCCATAAGCTATCGTGCTTCTCTGAATTTTGATCCCTATTTAGTTTTCCTGGCTTTTAATGATTAAACCTTAAGGTTTAGTTGAGTGCAGGGAAAAACTATTGTAAAAAATATTCCAAACTAAGCTTGTCCAAAGAGGACTTGTTTACCCCACTCAGCTTTCTCATCCAGTATTGTACTCAGTACATGTCTAGTTAAATTGACCTTACCTTGGTCATTGAAATCATTTTCAGATGTGCTAGAATTAGGTGATTGTTTGCGAGATCTCTTTCATCATGCGATGTAATATAATGTTTGTCTCAAATGATCCCATTGTTAAATGTGTGCAGCACAAACGGAATACAGCAGATGGGTGATATTGATTCGCTATCTTCATTATGGCCAACTAATAAACCAGAGTCTGCAAATACAAATGTGGAACAGTTGTTTGCTCAGATGCATGATCTGTCCTTTATGCTCAAGGATGAACTTTCAGTCCCTGATAAACCCATCGATCATTCGAAACCCTGAAGTGGCAACAACAAAAAGTGTGTTCTGTTACTATCAGCCAAGGAAGATCGTTGTTGGAAGTCCAACCTTTTTGGTGCTGGACGAATTGCACCCAATATTCCTGAGTGGAAAATGCAAGTCAAGTCACAGAAAACCGTGCTGTTCCAACAGCGTGCCTTTTATCAGAGCATTGATCAGCAGATGATTGTATTTGTTTTCTCTGTTGCTTCGTTGCATTGATCATCAGAGTCAGGTTGGTTCCTTGACTGTCCCTGAGTGAGGCTGAGAATCATGTTTTTGTCTGCCTCCTCATGTATGTACCGTTTTGCGGCCTGTATGATGTGCAGAGTCGAACTGAGCTCACCAATCAATGAATTCCGTTTCAGATTATTTATGCATATAAGTTCGTTCTTGCTACTGGGCTGCCTTGTTTGCAACATCTTATTACAGTATCTTGTTGTATGCAGCAGATGATATCTTGTTGGCTTCCAGTAACTCTGTAGTGCAAGTGCTACATCACCATTGACCATCGTTATCAATGCATGTGGTTGCCTGGGTCAATTCCCCCAACACCGACAGTAACTCCTTTTTTTCTGAAAGGAGATGACCTTAGATTTTTTTTTTCTTTTTTCGAAGCAACCTCTGAAATTTTCGAAGCAACCTCTGAAAAAAGCACAAAGTTCTTGTATGTAGAGAAGAGCTGACCCGGTTTATATATGAAAAAAAGACCTACATGAACGGTATATCAAGGAATTTAGAAAAGAGTTGGTGAAGTCCATAAAAAAAAACTAGATCGAAAACCATATATGAATGGTGTATCAAGGAAAATTGACGAAAACCTAAGTACAAGAGTGTATACTGTTCGGGCTAATAAGCTGATTGAAGCTAATTTATTGTGAGAGAAAAATACTATACTGTGACTGATAAGTTCAACTGAATCAATCCACTAACACACACACAACGGTGACACGACTGTTGTCGAGTTCGTCACGAACACTTGGCTTACATAACACTTGGCTTACATCACCCAAAGCCCTCAATCCACATTGCCTATCCAAGATTATTCCTGACTCTGAGGATCATGTTATCATTATCGAGCTCTAATGAACCCCACATCAAAGCAGCTCCGATTTTACTACCGCAAGCCACCCTGGGAGAGCAGGTGACTCCCGTAGAACAAAAGTACCCAAGGAGGCATGGCCTCGTCAAAGAACCCAGTCTTGCACAAACATCAAAATATTCATACTGACTGACATCTACAAAGACGGTGCTATATCTCCACGGAGGAAACAAACACCGAGCCTATTGTTGTAAGGATCCAATGGCCCACAGGGGCAAAGGGTTGAACTGGGCTCTTGTCGGGGCTACGATACCCTGGGCTCAAGGTGCCGATTAGATAGTCGCTTGGGCGGCCACGGTATGCCAGCTAGTATAAGCCTAAATGATTGAGACCTAGCTAAGCTAAGCGGACCGGGCCAAACGCTAAGGCCGGGGTCGCCACGACCCTTCCATCTGCCTCAGCCGCACGTCGCACGAGGACTCATGACCACTCTACCGTCCTGGCCCTTGGGAGGAACGGGGAAAGATCGACTCCAGCCAAGCGTGCCTGCTCTGACAGGAGCAGAGCAGGCATGCCGCACTGACTCCGCAAGGTCCGATCAGATGCCATCTCTGCGCCACGCGGCAGAGACAAGACAACACCACCAAGCGGTGACGACTAATACGGTGACCCACCATCCAAATACGGCCTGACGAGACACACATACGACTCCACCCACTATGGGATGGGATCCACGACGGTGGCCTTGACTTAGAGGCCATCCAAGCCAATAGGGGCCACGACCCCGGAGCCCGAGATCGTGGCTACCAATTCCTCATGCTAACAAGACGACCAATGATCTGGGGGCAACTACCAACTCCTGTACGATGCCCTTGGGAGATCAGGAAGCGATGACGAAGACCACGTCGCGTAGGATGGCTGGCGAAACACCAATGTGCCCACAGTGCAGCCACGAATGTTACTATAGCACCATGTCTCACCATGCCGCGACGTGGACACAAGACCATGACGACAACCACGCCCAGACGTGCATCACAAGACGGTGTTACTTGCAAGCCAAGTTAGCTAGGCTCGTGACCCCTCGGTCATGAGAACCTCCTTCTTTGTACATGACCTGGCCCCGGACTCTATATAACACTACTACAAATTGATATTTCATTGTTGCCATTTTCACCACCGTAACGATAGAAGCGACGGTGTTATACGTCCACCGCCGATTGGACCGATAGCGAGGCCTCCTGAGGAAGGAAACCGACGTTGAAACTTCTATCAACGACGGGTTAACAATAGATGCAGCAGACGACTCAAAATAAAGCTGACACCTAGAGTGTCGCCTTTAGAACAAAAAATAACAATAAAAGACATATGATCAAAAGTGACATTTAAATAGTAGATTATTTACTTATAAGACCCTACATATAATCTATGGTCTTGAGAAAACATTGTTTACAACATCTTCTGCATGGATGATCACTGCGATAGCCTCGGTAGCATCAGTGAAGTCTCCAATCAGGTCCTCTTGATCTTCCAGCCGATCAATGTGTGAAAAACCAGGTTCTAGGTGACAGAGCTCGTGCCCTGAACGCAGTTGCACTGTAGCCAGAGCGGCACCGGCACCGGCCCATTGGAGGATCTCATGGCGACTCTCTAGGTCAATCTCCCGGCGACGAGCCTCCTCGATGTCACGACGAGAAGTAGCCAGTTGTTCCTCAAGATCTAATGAAAATGAAGGGTTATCGCATAAAGTCGCGAATATAAACGGAAAGACTCTTCAAAGAAATTTTACCTGATGCCCTAGCATGAGCTTCATCAGCCCTCATCTGAGCAACATTGGTCTCTTCTTAAGATGAAGAGAGGGTTGTTTTTATGGCATCGATACATAGCTCGAGCCGACCTACCTCACGCGTCGCATCAGAATACAGGTTTCTAGACTCCCTCCTTTCACGGATAAGATTTCGGACATCCTGACCATCATGTCTCGGAGTTAGAGGATGAAGATGAAGATGAAGATACCATGGACCTAGCAAGATGCACAATCGATTGTTGTCCAACCTCCACCAAAGTTGGCCAATGTACTATAGCATGAGAGATAGCCCTGCATATTCAAAGGATTAATGCAAGGTAGCCATAGAGATAAGAAATCATTCCCTCTCACCCTTAGCGATGAAGAGGGACACGAAGGCAGATCCGTGGCTTCTAGAGTTTTCTCCCTTGGACGCTTGCTGTGAGCCATTGTTCAGAAGAAGACTGGAAGGAGAAAACGAAGAAGAAAAGATGTGTCACAGCACAACAAATGAACACAAGTAGTATTCCTTCTACTCCGCCTTGCCTCCAAATTTATAGCTGTAGGGGACCTCTATAGTGGGTCCATTGAGTTACCCATGAGATTGGGGGGCATGTGTTCACACCAAAATTTGTTTAGATGCACAGGAAGCTCAAAACTCAGGGAAGCGTGCGTGAGTGTTGAATGTCGTCCCAACTTCCAACACCGTCCCCACCACTTGTTACCCCATGAACCGTCGTATACCTCGTCATGCTCCCTAGATCACGCATCTTAACTGCATTGAGTCTAGGTGCATCTTCAAGGTGAGTGTTGAATGTCCCAACTTCCAACACCATCCCTACCACTTGTTACATCGGGAACCATCGTATACCTCATCTTCCCTTATGCATGCTCCCTAGATCACGCATCTTAACTGCATTGAGTTTATGTGCATCTTCAAGGTTGGCTTATTTAAGCTAGGTCTAGGTGCACTGAGTCTCTCGCCCCTCCCCTCCCCTCTCTCCAAATCCCTTAGCATTAGATTGAGTGAGAGAGTGGCAACTCCTTTCTTCCACCATGGTTCATGGCGTACTTCGATGCCTCCACCGTTGCTGGGAGAAGGTTTTCAAGATTGGGTTCTATAGTAGCTTGCTGGTGGCTATTCATCTTGGGTGTTAGAGGAAATTCTATGAAGAGGTAGGGAAGGAAAATACCATCTTCGGTGCCCTGGGTTGCCGGTGTCATGGCGGTAGGCTCATTGATGGTCGACGTGCGGGTGACTTCTAGGTTAGAATATCTATGGGAAATCCTAGAGGGCAGAGAGTGACTTGGTGTTGCCGAGAAACCTTTTGAGCCCACAGATCTTGACCTAAGATCTCTCAACGTCGTGCCATCCATTCCTCCCCGACGATGAAGAAGACAAGCGCGGGCAAGGCTCCTCGTGGGGCTCCTCATCCTCTCAGATGTTAGAGGGAGTTCCACAAGGTGGTTCTTCCTAAGGCTTCTTCCAGGCATCGTCCCTACTCGTGGCAAAGATCCAGAGGTGCGGTGAAGGTTTAGTTACACCTTCATCTGGCTTCTACGCTTCACGAGATGTCTATCGCTGAGTGCGGGGATAAACCTATGCTCATTGCTAAAATTTGGTTGATGCTGATGCTTATGCTGATTTGTTGTGTGATAAAACATTGTTCGTTCGTTGAAAAGTACTGCTGAAGTAGTGCTGAATAACAGGGCCAAGGTTTTTGTCATCATACTGTAGTTGCTGATAGATCCTTGTTATTGTACGCCTAGTGAATGAAAAGTGTAACAGAGTTAATAAAAAATGAATGTCTTTTATTGATTTTAAATGTTGTTACCTCACTGAGATGCTAGTGGAGTGTTGCTTTATATGTGCAAACCACCATATGGTACGGTTTTGTTATCACGTCCATTGTTATTGTAGAGATTAGTATCTTTATTATGCAACATCAGCTGACAAATTTTGTCATGTTAGCATCCATTGTTATTGTAAAATGTACGTTCTATGTTCAGTAAGCTATTGAGGCCCAACTGAATTAGTATCAACATTGTACAATTCTATCACCGTCGGATAT
Organism: Miscanthus floridulus; assembly: GCF_019320115.1. Taxonomy (NCBI): domain Eukaryota; kingdom Viridiplantae; phylum Streptophyta; class Magnoliopsida; order Poales; family Poaceae; genus Miscanthus; species Miscanthus floridulus. Next base: position 65,463,414 of record NC_089592.1, on the reverse strand, counting down.
AAAGCATCACCGCCGATAGGTGCTATTGTCCCATCTTCTTTAAGACACAATCACCACCACCGGTAGCGAGTAGCCTTCACCGCCAATATCGTTAAAATTTGCAAGCCAACGCGAGAGTCCCGCGTGTTTTTAAAAATTTTGGCAGACATTTATGTTTCTGCAAGTCCTACTTTGTAGTTAGCTTACAAAGACCGCTACCCACCCTAGCCACTCACCATCGACAAGCTAGTGCTCTGCACCGGTACGCCCCACCGGCATGCCCGCATAGATCTACCGGTGATCAGGCTGGTACTCATGACCATCGTGGCCACTAGAGCTCACTAGCCACAATATCCAAAGGCAAGGGTAATGCTTTCTCACACTTCCCTTATCCATGTTTCTTGGCTTTCTATTCCCCTCTCATTTGAGTACGAATCAAGCTTCCATCTGATTATTAAGGAGCTCACAAGCACATCCCCATAGGCACTCAGTACTCTGATTTAGGCGAAAGCATCGCCGCTTCCATCGCTTGCCCCGCTCCACCACATCCTAGTCAAGATGGAGGAGGAGGCCACCAACAAGAGGAATGAAGTAGACATCCTCACAGATGAAGTATTGGTCCTTATCCTCCACCACCTCACCACCCACACCTTGTGTAGCTGCAAGTGTGTGTGTCACTCCTGGTACCGCCTCATCTCTAAATCCGAGTACCATAAGGAGCTGTCCTAGTTTGTCGCCAGATTCATGTATGGCAACTAGAAATGCAAACGCCGATTCACTAGCTTCATCGATGAATACCCCTCCTTTTCCTTCTTGCCCTTCCCTATTCAAGATTAGTCATCTCAGATTGTTGTAGAGATCTCTTCCTCTGTTGGTGCGTTGGGATTTGCTATGTTGTCTGCAATTCAGTGACTAGCAAATTAGCAGCACTGCCACATAGCAACCTTTGTTATGGTTCAACTCACTTGGGGTTTGATCCCACAATCTCCTTGTACTTCCATGTGGTAGAACTGTGGGTAAGGTCGCCTAGGGTGTTAGTTGTTAGGCAAGTCATGCTCCAATGCGATGGAAGTAAGGATCTTATCACGGACGGATGATAAGCCAATACGGCGATGTAGTGTGCACCCAAGTCGGTCTTAGATACCGATGGTGATGGATATGACTATCACTGCCGATAGCTTACTGCCGAGCCAGAAATTGGACTACAATGGGGGTTATGATGTGGCTATGAAAGGTCTGAGTGTAGTAGTTGTAGGGTCGAGATGGCAGACTAGAGGGGGGATGAATAGTCCTTTCTAAAAATTAAATGCACCGGCTAACCGAAACAGATGTGACAATAAAACTATCGGTCTAGCCAAGACTATACCCCTTTATCTATGTTATCAAGCTCCTTAAAAAGATCATAAACTAGCAACTAAGGTGTCAGCCTAGCTAGAGCTCACCTAACCAATTCTAGGAGCAAGGTCGCACAAATCTATGCCACTAGCACTTCAAGCAACGGGGGAGCTCCTACACAAGCTAGTAAGCAAAAGCACAAAGCCACCTAAGCTCACTAGTAATGCTCAATAACAAGGCTATATAAGCCAAATTATAGAGCACAATTTACTTAGCTACACAAACTAAGCAATGTGACTAACAAGATTACTCAAACCAAATTAGAGTTGCTCTTCGTGGATCCCACGGGTAAGCACAATCCCCCTCACAATCACTTCTTTGGAGCACCGCACAATCTTCTTTACATGCTTTGACGGAGACCACCACCAAGTTATCTAGGAGGTGGCAACCTCCAAGAGTAACAAGCACCACTAGCTTGCAACTCGATCACCTAGTGCCACTCGATGCACTCTCACGATGTAATCGCACTAGAATCACACTCACACTCAATTAGATGATCACTATCAAGCGTATGTGAGTTAGAGGGCTCCCAAGTACACCTACACAAGCCACCAAGGCTTAAGGGTGCTCTGCCACCAGCCCAAATTCCAGCTAGTGCTAGGTTTTATAGCTCCCAAACGAATAGAGCCATTATACCCCTTCACTAGGCTCACTACGCAGTGACCGGACACGCCAGTCAGATCGACCGAAACACACCACACCCAGCGTCTGGTCCTCGGATCTATGCCACGTGTCCCCCACTTGAACATGTGCCACTGATCTCCAATGGCTACCTACCACCGCGCCAATGGTCAAGTGAAGACTGGATGCACTAGGCCATGATCGAACACACCCACGTTGCGTTCTATCGTGCGCGCGCTCTCACCATCGAGCGGAGGAACTGTCACAGCGCTCAATGACCGGATGCACCGCCTAGCCAGAGTCTGATCGACTCTAGAGAGCACCCCCAAGAGGGTTTTTCAGTGACCTGACTGCGTCCGCTCTAGGTTGACCGGACACAGGCCAGCGTCTGATCCTTCCTGCCACCGCGCACCAACACCAGCACTGCCACGTCACCAGTGACTAGACACATCCCCTGTGTGTCCGGTCCTTCACCTAGACAAGTGTTCGTGCACAAACCAAGGTCACAGCCCTTCTCTATGCATGATGACCAGACACAAGGTCAGGGTCCGGTCGTTGCCAAGCCAACTGTCCAGGTCAACCCTGAACTTCTCCTTCTCTTCACCAAGTTGATCTATTTCAACTCCAACTTCTTCTTCTTTGCAAATGTGCCAACACCACCGAGTATACACCACCATGTGTATTTGTGTTAGCATTTTCACAATCATTTTTAAGGAGTTAATCACTCAACTCATCATGCCACTCAATCCTAGCAACATCGCAAAGTTAGATCACTCAAGTAGCACTAGATGACCGATATGCAAACAAGTTTGCCTCTCTTGATAGTACGGCCATCTATCATAAACCCGGTCATAAACTTCTCTACACACCTATGATCGGTAAAATGAAATGCCTTATAGGTTATACCTTTACCTTGCGCATTCCATTCCATCTCCTCCAATGTTGATGCAACACATGCACCAACCTTGATCAACAAATGATATGATCTACTTCATATCATCACGTGACCTTGTTGGTTCATCGATCTTGACCTCACTTGCTTTTCACCATTGCCTTCATCCATCGGTGCCAAGTCTTGCTCAAACTTTATCGCCACATGGTCCATCGCTCTAGAGCCTCCAACTTGCCCTTCACGCTTGCAACCAGGTCCATAAGCCAAGTCTTGTCTTGATCTTCTCCACCTTAGTCAAATGAATCAATGTCATGTATCATATGCAATGAGCTCCTTCATCACATATGTGAGCCTTGCAACAAATCCAAGCCATCTACACTGTCATGGCATGAGTTGCTCACACAAGTGTACCTATAGATTAATCACCTGTGTATCTCATATTTAAACACATTAGTCCACCTAAGCTTGTCACTCAATTACCAAACCAAACAAGGACCTTTCAATCTCCCCCTTTTTGGTAATTGATGACAACACTACAAAGATATGGAAATTAAGCTCTTTTCAAGCTAGCACTTCACATAAGCGTAAATTGCTAACTTGATTTGGATTTTATGCTACTCATCTAACATTTAAGCTCTATGTCAAGATTTGGATAAGCACCATAAAACTTGACTTGGTAGTGATAACTCCCCTACATGTGTGCTCAAATGGTTTGGTTTCAAGTTTGCACACATGCATAAATATGAAATTTTGTGGGAGTGTTACCACTACTAAGTGATGCTAAGGTGTATAGAATAATCTTTGAAGCTGTGATACTAATCGGAGTTGCACTTTTAACACCATCCTTAGCATCATGAGTAGCTAGACAACAAAAACACTAGAAACCCCGTGAGATCAACATTATAAGCAAGGTTCTAGTACAACTTGTAAAAACTCAAGTCCAGCTACCATCCAATGCATGCTAGTTATCAAATCCTCATTCAAGTTCTATAACTAGCATATAACACACAAGCATGCATATCAAATTTAAAAACTTATGCAATGCAAGCAAGCACATGAATATGCACAAATCAAATGCAACCAATCAAAGTTCATGAGCTTGGTCCCCCAAAGCTTTTCTTGTCCAAGAATTTTGATCCTTCTTCTTTCCTCAATGTTGCTCCCTCTTTGTCCATGTCCATGTCCAAACAACTACTCCCCCAAAGCTTTTATATCTTTCATATCTTTGTACCAATCTCACCCCTTTGTCATCAATTTCCATAAAAAGGTATGATTCTTTTTTATACAAAGGGTTGCACTTAGGGGTAGATGGTTGTAACTTGAATCTTGCATTTTTTATGGACACCACCACATATGTTGGAATAACACCACTTGTAGCCCTTGAGATACCTCATGTAGGATCTTTGACCTTGATACCAATTGGTCGGGCACCTCCCCCTATGTCATAGAATGGGTCATCCATTTAATAATCTTGAACTCTTGTGGGTGAGGGAACTTGCTTTACTTGATGATCACTTAAAGTTAAGGATCACTTGTGGAACCACCGTCTTATATGATTGATACCACATGTAGAAATGTGATACCACTTGGAAGAATTTTCTATCATGGAGCCACTTGTTGGTTTTATCAATAAAAACCATTTTTTGAACATTTTCTATCTTCATGAGTACCACTTGTAGGATATCACTTGTAAGTTGATCTAGACACCACTTATGAATTCTTCTTGAAAAATTGTTTGAGTCTAGATACCACTTGAAATATACAAACTAGATATCCATTTGCATTGTTGTCTTGTTCATGTACTCTTGTCACTATCATGAGCTTCTATTCTTGACTTGAACTAAATTGATTTGCCTAAGTTTCTAAGTCCAGTTTGAACCAATAACAAGCTTCTTCACACTTCTTACAAGGGTTATCTTGCAAATATTGTACTTGTCACTTGTTAGCAATCTAAATTAAATCAAGTACTTAGCTTCACTAGCTCATGAATAAAACTTACACACTACCACTAATCAACCCTTCAAGAAAAATAGTGGTAGGCTATAAATTTAAATTTCATTTATCATGCATGATACTATAAGCATGTACTATATGCACTAACCACATACTAGTAATGGATGAAAATGATCATGTACATTACAATGATACATTTGCTATGCTGGAGAAGAGTATAGTCACATAGATTATAATTCATTTCTCCAATAGCAATGTGAAGTCCAATTATAAGCTTGGTGAAGACCAATATCAATATTTGAAATCCATTCTTCACCCATATGAATTGAGAACCACCAATGATCAAGTGCACTTCTTGTTGTGGTTGGCTTGCTTCATTTCTTGATCAATGTTTGCATGAGAGAACTACATAGAATACTACTTGAATTGCCATGACTAGCTCTCTTTTAGGTGTTGCTTGCTATCTAGAGTAACCCTTTTGATTTGCTTCAACTAAGTATCTCAAATGTTCCTTAGATCACCACTTCTATGTTAGCCTTTCAAATATCATACTTGGTTTACCTACAAAAGGCGGCAAGCCCCTACACATAGGGAGAAGTGATCTCTAGAAAGAACCATCATTGACACTCACTTGAAATGACTTAATTGATTGATCTAAGTGATAGACTTAATTTGATGAGTAATTATAAATAATTCTTTAAGTCCTTTTCTTTCTACCAAATGATTTCCAATTGTCACTAGAACTTAAACTTCATCTTTATCTTGAGTTTGATCTTGATCTTCCAATTTGAGTACCAATGGTGTGTCAAGTACACTCCACAATCAAATGGCCTTGTACTCTTTGCTTGTCATGTTTCTAGATCATCTCAAAACCAAACTTAGGTACCATAACCACTTATAAACATGTTTCCAACTTGAGGACCTTTCAATCAAAGTGACTCTTGATCAATTTAATAGTTATCACTTTTCTAGCAGATTCTGTATCCTTCAAAGAAAAATTCATATCTCCCAATGTACAGGTCCAAATGCCACGACATTTTGTGGAGATGTGCTTCACTAAGTCATCTATAATTTGTAAAAAAAATTAGCTTCATTGGACTTTTAGATTGCTACCAGATTTCACATTTCCCACACTGCTACATGCTAAAAACTACTGCACTATAGCTGATAAGATCCATTTTAAAACCGAAGCAATTCTTATCCAATTCTCATAAAATTTGTATAGAACTTAACACCATAAGTATAGAGTATGCATACCAAATTTCAAACCAATCCAAATAGATTTGATCACTGAAACTCAAACTTGATCACTGCTCACTTAGATTTTCATTATAGGACAGATTTCAATCACTTGAGCTATTCTTCTTTAAATTGAACCAAACTTGAACTAGACTTGTTTGAATACTTTCACAAGACATAAATCTATTCAATCCACTTACTAAAGGTCATCTTATGAACTTATCCAATCAAATCAATCTAAATTTGATTACTAAGCAACTTATCCATTCAAACACCTCATTGCAAGTAACATATGCATATTTCTCCAATTGAAATAACTCATATGCACCCAAATGAATGAGATCAACTAGAGATATACCTTAGTTAGCTCATGAGCATCCAATTAGCAAACTTCAACTCATATATATGCAAGCCACTAATTATAACCAATAAATCATCCACAACTTTGACAATTTGCACTTGTATGTTGTAGCACTTGGACTTCACTTGTATTGACTTGGCATTGGGTTGGGATGTGCACTAAGCTTCATAACTTGATTCAACACATGATGAACAAAAAGAAATCCATTTAATCAAGCCTCCAATGCCATGGTACCTACAAACAATCATCCATTTTTTGATGGTACCCAAACAAGTTTGGGTCCTCTCAAGTTAGGTGCAACATACTTAGCCAAAACCTTAGTATGGGTAGCGGCATATTTTGCAATTGCAACCAATGAGGTACCATTGCCATCCTTCCTAAGCATAGAATCGTCATTAATTGAAATGGGCTTAGGAGTATTACCTAGGGGACATGAATTTGCCATGTGTTCCCTTTCCTGGCATGAGTAGCAATTTCTCTTGGTTAGAGCCTTCTCTTCCATGCTCTTGTATTTCTTCTCATTGCCTTGCCTCTCATGAGTTGCTTGAGATTTTTTCTCAAGCTTGGTAGGACACTTCGAGGCAAAGTGTCCCATATCTTCACACTTGAAGCACTTGATGTGAGCCAAATCTCTCTTTTCATCTTGATTCTTGCTCACTATCTTGGCATCTTGAATGAGCATTGGATTCCTTGCTCTTTCACCCCTTCTTGTTTTCTTCTTCTTCTTCATCAAGTCACCACCATCTTTATGGTTGATCTTGATTTGCTCTTAGGATGTCTTTTCTTGCTCATCTTGTGGCTTTGATTGAGGCTTCACTTATTGCTTCACCAATTGCTTGGTTGGGCACATAGAGATGAGATGACCCCAAGTGCGCACTTGAAGCACTTGACATGCTTTAGCCTCTCTTCTTTTTTCTTCAACTTGAGCTTCTCTTTATTGGGGCAACCATTTGTAAGATGACCCACTTCATGGCATTTGAAGCACATGAAATGAGATAGCCTCTTTTATTCTTGCTTCTTCAACTTTCTTTCTCTTTTTCTTTTGCCCTTTGTCATACTCTTGTTGAAGCTAAGGCCACTCTTATCACTGAAGTTTCTTTGAGTCTTCAACATATGCTCAAAGGTAACTTTTGAGTTGTAGCACCTCTCTAACTTGTTGCTCAAATTCTTCACTTCACTTTTGAGCTCAATGTTCTCCTTCAAAATGTTAGTCTCACAAGACATAGAAGTAGAACAAGCATCTATATGTAAAGAACATGGCATAGCTAATAAATCATCACAAGAGGTGGATACATGCTTCTTGCCTACATCACAAGGGTTAGCAATATTATGTGATTGATCAATTGACCGATGTGAGAGCTCTCACTAGTTTTAATTTTTTCATTAGAAAGCTTATTAGTGAGAAAAGCATAGTCTTGTACCAAGTTATCATGAGTAACACTAAGTTCCTCATGAGCCAATTTTAGCTCCTCATATGAACAAGTAGTAACATGAAGTAGATGCTTTTGCTGTTCACATGTGTTCTTTAGAAAAGAGTTTTCATTTTTTTAATTTCTCGGGTTTAACCATCTTTTTTCTAAAGCTTTGATCATGCAACCATATCTATCTAGAAGCTCCTCATATGAATCAATATCAATCACATTTGCATTAGATACCTTAGTGTCACCTTGTGACATGAAGCAATGTGATGTAGTTGCTTGAAGAAACATCACTCTCATAGCCCCAGCATGATCCATCATCATCACCATCAATCTTGTCAAGTGATCTTGTGGTAGAGTCATCATCATCATCATCACTTGACCATAAGGTGGAGCAATCTTCCACAATTACCAAATCATGGTCATGCTCAACACACTCATGTGCCTCCTCCTTAGGCTCATCCTAATCATCGAAGACCGTCCCATATTTCTCATTGAGATAACTCCAAATTTCATGGGTGGTCTTCATGTCAATGATCTCTCCGAATACGTTATCATCCAAAGATCTATACATGACGTCAATAGCTTGGGTGTTGAGATCTAGGCATTTCTCTTGTGCTTGAGTTAGATTCTCTTCATCCAACACATGAGAAAATCCTACATCTACCATCCACCACATTTGAGGGCAAATAAGCTTAAAATTTCATATCATCCAATTTTTCTATCGTTTAAAGTGTGTGCCATAAAAAATGTGTGGACAATCAACATCTAGCTCATAAGTCGCCATCCTCTCGGGTCGGTGAAGACCACAAATGAGAGGCCTAGTTCTGATACCACATGTAGGGTCGAGATGGCAGACTAGAGGGGGTGAATAGTCCTTTCTAAAAACTAAACACATCGGCCAATCAAAATAAATGCGAAAAAAAACTATCGGTCTAGCCAAGACTAGTACTTTAAGCAACGGGAGAGCTCCTACACATGCTAGTAAGCAAAAGCACAAAGCCACCTAAGCTCAATAGCAATGCTCAATAACAAGGCTACACAAGCCAAATTATAGAGCACAAATTACTTAGCTACACAAACTAAGCAATGTGACTAACAAGGTTACTTAAACCGAATGTCATGCAAGGGAGCTATTTTTATGCTACACAAGCAAGAAGGTAACTAGCAAGCTACACAAGCTAACTAATTACAAGAGCAACTACACAAGTACAATGAAAATAAAGTAAATACAAGCTTGTGTAATGAGGATGCAAACCAACAGGAAGACAAGGATGACATGGTGGTTTTTATCCCAAGGTTCATGTGCTTGCCAACATGCTAGTCCCCATTGAGACAAGCTCCAAGATTGCCGCTGGTCCTCTTGCTAGTGGTGATCCGCAAGTCACACTATCCCACATGGAGTGCTTACCACAAGTTCTAGCACTTGACCTGGCTAGACCACTTGTCGCCCTTCGTGTCTCACTCTACTAGAGTTGCTCTTTGTGGCTCCCGCGGGTTGAACACAATCCCCCTCATAATCACTTCTTTGAAGCACCGCACAATCTTCTTTGCATGCTTCGATGGAGACCACCACCAAGCCATCTAGGAGGTGGCAACCTCCAAGAGTAACAAGCACCATCGGCTTGCAACTCGATCACCTAGTGCCACTCGATGCACTCTCATAATGCAATCGCACTAGAATCACACTCACACTCAATCAGATGATCACTATCAAGCGTATGTGAGTTAGAGGGCTCCCAAGCACACCTACACAAAGCCACCAAGGCTTAAGGGTGCTCAGTCATAAGCCCAAGGCCGGCTAGTCCTTGGTTTTATAGAGCCAAATGAATAGAGCCATTATACCCCTTCACTAGGCCCACTGCGCAGCGATCGGACGCATCGATCAGATCGACCGAACGCACCACACCTAGCATCCGGTCCTCAGATCTGTGCCACGTGTCTCCCACAAGAACATGTGCCATTGATATCAAATGGCTACTTGCCACCATGTTAACCATCAAGTGAATATTGGACGCACTAGGACATGACCGAACGCACCCATGTTGTGTCCGATCGCGTACGTGCTCTCACCACTGAGCCAAGGACCTGATGCAGTGCCCAGCGATCGAATGCACCACTAGCTAGAGTCTAGTCGACTCTAGAGAGCACCCCAAGAAGGTTTTTAGTGACCTAATGCGTCTGCTTAAGGTTGATCGGACGCAGGCCAGCGTTCGATCTTCCTGTCGCCTCACGCCAACACCAGAGCTACCATGTCACCAGTGACCGAACATATCCCTTGTGTGTTTGGTCCTTCACCTAGACCAGCATCCAATCACAAACCGAGGCCATGCCCTTCTCTGCATGTGATGACCAGATGTAGGGTTAGGGTCCGGTCGTTGCTAAGCCAACGTCTGGTCAACCCTAAACTTCTCCTTCTCTTCACCAAGTTGATCCTTTTCAACTCAAACTTCTTCTCCTTTGCAAATGTGCCAACACCACCATGTGTATGTGTGTTATCATTTTAATAATCATTTTAAGGAGTTAATCACTCAATTCACCACGCCACTCAATCCTAGCAACATCGCAAAGTTAGATCAATCAAGTGGCACTAGATGACCAATATGTAAACAAGTTTGCCCCTCTTGATAGTATGGCCATCTATCCTAAACCTGGCCATAAACTTCTTTACACACCTATGACTGGTGAAATGAAATGCCTTATAGGTTATACCTTTATCTTGTGCATTCCATTCCCTCTCCTCCAATGTTGATGCAACACATGCACCAACCTTAATCAACAAATGATATGATCCACTTCATATCATCATGTGACCTTGTTGGTTCATCGATCTTGACCTCACTTGCCTTTCACAGTTGCCTTCGTTAATCGGTGCCAAGTCTTGCTCAAGCTTCACTATCACATGGTTCATTGCTCCAAAGCCTCCAACTTGTCCTTCACTCTTGCAACCGGTCCATGAAACCAAGTCTTGCCTTGATCTTCTCCACCTTAGTCACATGACTCGATGTCATGTATCATATGCAATGAGCTCCTTCATCACATGTGTGAGCCTTGCAACAAATCTAAGCCATCTACACCGTCATGGCATGAGTTGCTCACACAAGTTTACCTGTGGACTAATTACCTATGTATCTCACATTTAAACACATTAGTCTACCTTTACCAAAACCAAACAAGGACCTTTTAGTAGTGTAAGGGCAGCCAGGGCACCCCTCCAGACATCTTCACCATTCCTAGACTCTCGATGCTCTAATTCAGGCAATCCATCTTCTAGCTCTAGCTCTCCTACCTCTTCCACCATTCTTGAACCCCCATTGTAAGAACTTCAGAGCATTCAAGCAAAGAACAAGCACTCGATCATCTCTAAGACTAGACGTAGGGCTCCAGCCTGAACCAGTATAAATCCATGTGTCTTTTGGATACTACCATCGTCTTTCTAGAGTAGCATGGCAATCGTATAAATTCACTAGTCTAGTTTACAAAACACCAATAGTTGGCGTGCTAGGTAGGGGATAGTCGCGCACTCTCATTGTTGAAAAGGAAGTGATGGCTCCCTGCACCTACACCGGACTTGCTCTTGGCGCGGTGCCCGATGGCTGCATTCGCTTTGGAAGCCTTGAGTTCGCTGATGTCGATAGGCCAACTCCCGTTGATAGTCTTCTCCCCAGTCAAGCTCTGTGCTTTAGGGACCTAGACTTCATAGCCAACCACATGGGTCAGCTAAGCCTTTGCGAAGGGAATGCAGCTCTACCGTATATCCCGACGTTTGATCACGGATCAGGCCAGCATTGGTCTCATAATCATTGATTCTGATGCGCTAGCATGCAGGATCAACACCTATCTCGAGGCAAACCCCGATCCAGAGCTGAGCCGAGGCGTTTTCTACGTGTTGGCAAATGCTTTTGCCTAGCTCTCTAGGAGTGGGCCCATGATGCTAGAGGCCAAATTCTAGAACCCCAACATTGCACTGCCCTCTGGGATGAGGGACACGATCGCACTCTTCAAGCGAGAGCTCGCTAGGCGCAATGGTCATAGGATGATGCTAGGGTCCTCTAGGTTCATCGGGATGATGGAGCAGGAACCAGAGTCCGTCTATGATCTCCTACCGATGACCCCTAGGAACACGGACTCCGAGTTTGATTCTAAAGGGAGCTGCCATCCACTAAGGGAATGCAACATGTTGCACCACATGAAGGATGAGGCGGCGCCAGCAGGAGGCACAGTGGATGATGCCTACCAATTCCATGCACCCCTGGGGAATAGGCAGAGTATGACCAAGAGTGCCTAGAACAAGCCAGGGCCCGTGAAGCCGAGCAGGCCAATGGGCGCCGTGACAACGGATGCCCTAGCCCGCAATACCTCAACGCTGAGGGCACGCGAGCACTGGCATGGGCACGCCGTGTGTATGATCAAATCCAACAAGGTAAGAGGGAGACACTCGTCTTCCCTCAAGCCAGCCAGAATGTCACTGTGGCTGCCATGATCATGTGAACAGCCCCTGAACCCTCAACCGACAAAGGAAAGTGTGTTTACTAGGAGCTACGAGACCTGCTAGAAACTCATGGCGATATAGTAGGCTCATAGCTCTATGGAGAGGCAGCATCTGGAGGCTAGCCTCATGCACATCTCTTCAGCACATGGCATCCCTAAGGGGTTCCAAGAGCCAAGCATGCTCTGGCCCGGTAATGACGGTGTGGCACGCAGGCAGGGAGCCTTCCCTAGCGCGTAGCTGCTATGTTGGGAACCACAATGCCCATCTAACTCAAGGCGCTAGATGCCCTAGGCTAGACCTGGCGAGCAAGGATCAACCACACTATGGTGACAGTGACCTAGACAACCACGATCAACATCCCAGGATCCGAGATGCTCGATGCAGCCTGAGCCCAAACGCTTGTGGCCCACAGGCGTTTGCGAAGAGGATTTGGAAGATGTTGTTCCCAGCATGTTTCCGCCTGCCACCGAACATCGCCAAGTACTCCGAGGACACCAACCTCATTGCATGGCTAGAAGACTTTCGCCTCACCTATCAAGTAGGTGGGGCAAATGATGATCTCTTCATCATCCAATACTTGCCACCCTACCTCATGGAAAGCGCCCGAGTATGGCTCGAGCATCTCCCCACGAATTGTATCCACTTGTGGGTAGACTTCAAGTGCATCTTCATGGGGAATTTTTAGGGTACATATGTGCACCTTGGAAATTCCTAGGATCTCAAAGCTTGCAAGCAAAAAGTAGAAGAAACTCTACACGAGTACATCCGCTGCTTTTCCAAGCAGTGTAATGAGCTTCCCCACATCATAGATGTGGACATGATCGAAGTGTTCATCTCTGGCATGACCAATGAAGCACTCATCCACGAGCTTGAATGTAGCAAGACACGGATGACGTGGGAGTTGCTCAACCTCGTGACAAGCCATGCCTCTAGTGAGGAAGCCGTCTAGGCAGTCTTTTGCAAATACAAGGGTAAGGCTCAAGCCAAACCCACGGATGAGTTGAAGGACCACAATCAGTGAGGGAAAGGCAAGAAGGACAGTTGGAGGCACCACGACAGTGAGTTCATCATGGTGGTCGATAGGGTCCATAGGTAGAAAACTGGCAAGCTCAACCATGTCAGTTTTGACAAGATAGTCAAGTTGTCGTGTCACAACCACGGCTATCCAGTCAAGCAAACCATCAAGGAATGTGACCTCATCAAATGCTACTTCAAAGGCAACTGGCATGGACACGCCGTTTGGATCCACTAGCAATGAGGAGAAAGGGGATGCATATCCTGACCCAAAAGGGTGCCTCATGATCTTTGGTGGACCGATGGCATACGTGTCCAAGCGCCGGCAAAAAAACTCATGACTAGGGAGGTCAATGCAGCCACTCTCAGCGAAGCCGTCCGAGCTTTTTCTAAAATGGTTGAAAACCACGATCACTTTTGACAGAAAGGATCACCTTGACCACATTCTACAACCAGGGTGCTTCCCCCTTTTTGTTGACCCAATCCTCGGCAAGACCTGCCTATCTCGTGCCTTCATGGATGTTAGGAGCGGCCTCAACCTCTTCTATGCCAAGACTTACGACGCCATGGGGCTATCGTGGGCACTGATACGGCCATCCGGTGCTCCGTTCCATGGAGTCATGCCCGGGCTTCAAGCCATTCCCCTTAAGTAGGTCAACTTACCCTTGACGTTTGGAGGACAAGACAACTTCCACACAGAAACACTCACCTTTGAAATAGCAGATTTCCCTGGTGCCTACCATGCCATCCTAGGCTAACCAAGCTACACCAAGTTCATGGCCATCCCTAACTACATCTACCTCAAGCTCAAGATGTCTGGTCCTCATGGGGTCATCACCATAGGAGGTGACCTTCAATAGGCCCACCTCTACGAACAAGAGAACTACAACATCGTGACAACCGCATGCCAACCCCTAGAACCTTGACTCGCTTAGGTGGCGACACCCGGTGCTGCACCAAAGTTAGGCTATGAGGGCCAACCCCTAGGGGCTGGGCCTGATCATGACCCCCCTACATGGTAGGGGAGCATGCAGAGGTCACGCTCAGCAACATCTGCCACAATGTGCGATAATACCCGCAACGACCCGACATGAGGATGACACGATCGATGACCTCTGGAGGGCTCACGACATAGCGCATTCCTTGATTCGATGAAGCCATGCATTCTAGGCCTCACTACGCCAAATGTCATAGGTGTCAAGGGCCATAATTAGTGATGTAGACGCCCAGCATTTGCATCGAAGTCACCTCAAGATGCGAGTCACCCTAGATAAATCTTTGTACATAACCATCCATGAATCCTTCCCCATGCTCGAAGATTGTAGTATGCACCAATGAGTGCACATCGAAGCGTTACTCTGGTGAAGCGTTTGACCCCAAGTGACCCATGTCGATCGGCGCGTGTCAGTCAATGCGGCTCACTCACGGGGGCTACATCACGACATATCGTGCATCGATGCACATCCATGGGGCATACGAAACCAAACCCCAAGAGCCAGCTCCGGGCAAGGCCACATACCCACGTGTAAAGGAAAAGGGAAGAAAAGTTGTCACGACCTAAGGAAAAGAGGTTAAGAAAGGGCGCGTTGTCACTAGATCTGTCCTACGACACTTTGGTCATGAAAGCATAGTTGCATTAGGCTAGGCCTTGCGGGTCGATCCCTAGGCAAGGTCGCATGGCTATGTCATTCGAACGACTAAATCATCGGCAAGCACAGCAAATCGATGTCACTCAAAAGAAAAGAAGCAAGAGACACAAACTAACAAATTTTCTTTATTAAAGAACCTTAGGTACAACCTAAGGCCCTTGGCCACCATCGCAGAGGATGTCCTCCATGTCCACGGTGGCCACGATGATGGTTGCGATAGCGGCAAAGTCGCAGACTGGCTCCACCCGCTCTGCCTACCCAGCATGGTCTAGGAACCCAGGCTCCACCTAGCGGAAGTCCTAGCCGGTGTGAGCTACATGGCAGTGAGGGCAACACCGGCTCCCTACCGAACTCTGGCCACAACCGTGCACTCGTGGTCCTCTATCAAAAGAACCTCTCGAAGGCTGGCCTCCTCCATCTTGTGGCGGGAGGCTACCAACTGCTCCTCCAACGCTGGCAACAAGACGACAAGAAGGTTAGAGGTGGCGAATGACAAATAGGATGATAAGACAAAGAGCATTGTACCCACGATGCGAGCCTAGATGTCAGTGGCCGTCGCCTATGCAGCGGTAGTCTCCCTCTCCTAGGCCTCAAGGGCCATCCTGATAGCATCGAGGCAGTGCTCTAGCTGGCCCACCTCATGGGTGGCATCGGAGTAGCGCTGGTGGGCCTTATCCGTCACATGGACGAGTTCACAAAACTCACGCTAATCATTCGAAGAAGATGATGATGAGGATGACAAGCTTGACCCTCCTGAGGGTAGGGTTGCAGCATGAGTGGTGCTGGTGGCCCCTTTGGGTGCAGCAGTGGGAGGCAGCCCTAGGAACGCGCACGGTCAATACAGGTTCAAACCTCAAACTGAAAACATCATCTAAATACATACCCTTGCTCATGCAGGCATGCCCGAAGACACGATGGTGGCCCACCGGCCTCCGATGACTCCTCCCATGGCCGCTTGCCAGCGATCCATTCTAGCTGATGAAGAAGGGACTACAAGCGTGCAAGAGCAAGAACAAGGAAGTGATGGAGTAGGCGACTCAAAGCAAATGCCTCCCTGACCGTACGACTCTAGCATATTTATATGCCACTATGGACACTTAAGACGCATGCACTGTACACTCACATTCACTAACCGCTTGGGGAATCCCACTAGAGTAGGCGAAGCCATAGGAGGGAAGGTGGAGCGACGGTTGCCCACACAGTGGCGCAAACCAAGTAAGCCTTGTGCATTCCTACTCTTTCCATATCAT
This sequence comes from Miscanthus floridulus, assembly GCF_019320115.1. Lineage (NCBI taxonomy): Eukaryota > Viridiplantae > Streptophyta > Magnoliopsida > Poales > Poaceae > Miscanthus > Miscanthus floridulus. The sequence continues at coordinate 65,447,151 of NC_089592.1, read as the reverse complement.
TTTGATTTATGCGCACGCGTTCTGCGGCGCATGACTACCCACAAGTGGGCGCCAGTTATGCCACAACATGGCTAGGGAGGCCAATCGCCCCCCGAGATCATGCGTAGAATGACCCACCGTAACAATGACCCCATGTCGTGCTTAGGAAACTCACTCTTAGGTCATCCCTTAGAAGGGCTCGAGGCCACAAAGGGATAGGGGTAGGGTGAGATGGGCCCCTACGGCTCTAATTGGTGGTGTAGACCCACGCGACCATCTCTCTCTGTGTTTGAGTCATCCACTTCGAAGTTGCCCAGGTTGACCCCTTTGGGGGGAGGCATCTTGCCCTCTGACCACTACAGAGGCGGTCTAGGACCGATGGGTTTGACGACCGACGTCTCTCGACGAGGCATAGCCAAACTCCACATCGATTGGGGAGGATATCGGGTCCCGCTCGAATTACCCATCGACCCTAACTGAGGCGCACCACTCCGCCGCATGGTTATGGTGGACATGCCTCTCCCCTCATGGGGCAAAAACAAACATGCTTGTAACTAGGCAACATGACCTCTCAAGGTCGGCAAGCACGCTAGGGAAAAACAAAGTCGAGTCCCTATGACCCCATAAGGAGTCAGGGCCACCCAGGGAAAAACAAAGTCGGGTCCCCGTGACCCTGTAAAGAGTCAAGGCCAAGCCTCAACCAACTCATCCCTATGTCCTAGGTCTAAGATCTAAGGCTAGCTCCGGGGACTCACAAACCGTCAGAAGTCCGTGACCTCTCTGGGAAAGATCCACAAAGCAGACGGCCAGGGTGACACAGCAGTGTCTTCCTTGTGAAGCGATGTGGAGCCCAAAGCGTTATCATGGCTCGGTCATGTGGAAGAAACAAGGAGGTCCAAGACTTACAAGCCAGCGCGCGATCGCAAAAAAACCTCACGACTGCGCAAAAAGAGGTTGAGGAAGCATTTCCTCGCATCATCAAGGCCAAAAAATGTGACCCCATGGCTCAGGGGCTCACCACGGACACGAAGGAAACCCAAGCGCATGAAAAAGAGTGTTCTTTTAACTTAATCCTCGAAAGTACAAGAGCGGCTGAACTGCTTGAAAAGTACTAACCCACGACGCCATCACCTAGGCGGCATCATCGGGGTCCCCAGAGGCGCCTGCTATAAGTGTGGAAGGGAAGAGACAAGAAATTGTCTTGCGTCCCTTCTCGTAGCACCACAACCTCTGGGGCATAGATGCACGGAGAGGAAAGGATGGGGCGAGACAAAGCCCGTAGGCCACCACTGTCATGCTTCAAAAAGCGTGGTGGAGGCACCAAGGGATGGCAATGCCTCCCTCAAACCTCAAGTCGCTTCCAAGGGTAGCCTGCAGGCTCTAGGGGAAGTTGGTTGTAGTCCTTGGTGCTCGTGTTTCAGCGATCCCTGGGTTCGGTGAAGTGCTAGAATCATGAGAACTTGCGGTTGGCCTGAACACCGCCTCAATCCTCCCCCGCTCGCAAACTTCCTTCTAGCACCAGCTGTTGGAAGGGGCAGCACTAGCTTTCGACCACCACAAACGACCCCCAGCGGGTTGCATAATTGGAACGTCATGGTTCTCTTTAAAATTCTCCCTCTTCTCCTTACTCAAACTCAACCGCGTAAAAGGGCTAAAAAGCAATCTGTACACATGGTTGGAGGTGGTTCAAATGGTAGGAAGGTCCCTATTTATAGGACCAAGGGCGGACTGAGTAGCCTGAGAGCCCCGCATCGCGTGGTGCACCACGGGAGGCCACATCCAATGTCAGATGCCCGCGAGAGGTAGGGGAAATCAAGATCCTCCTAAAGATGAAGCCGGTACAGCGTCGATGAGACCACTTGGCCCCGCCTAGGTCACAAACCCCGATACACAGCACACTGACACGGCAGGGCTCAACAGTCACATACCGCATCGTTAGGGCATCCTAATAGGGCAGGACATAACAACCACCTACCATATTGAACACACTAACCCGCAAGGGGTCGAGTGACGAAGCTTGGATAGGCCACTGACTACAAACCCACAATCAGCACACACGTATCTCAGCGTTTTCACGATCACTTCATGATCACAAAAATGCTCAGGGGGCTACAGTCGGGGTTATGGTACCCTAGGTATCTCATGGCACCGATTAGATAGCCGCTTGGGTAGCCCATGGTATGTCAGCTAGTATAAGCCCAAATGATTGAAGCCCAGCTAAGCTAAGCAAACTAGGCCAAACGCTAAGGCCGAGGGTCATCACGACCCCTCCATCTGCCTCAGTCACACGACGCACAAGGACACACTACCACTCCACCAATCTAGCCCTTAGGAGGAATGGGGAGAGATCGAGTCTAGCCAAGCGTGCCTGCTCCTATCAGACGCCATCCCTACGCCACGCAATAGAGACAAGACAACACCACCAAGCGGTGACGGCTAGTATGGTGACCCACCATCTAAATACTGGCCCGATGAGACACATGTACGACTCCACCCACTACGAGATGGGATCCACGATGGTGCCCTTGACTTAGAGGCCATCCAAGCCAACAGGGGCCATGACCCCAGAGCCCAGGATCGTGGCAACCAACTGCATAGGCTAATAAGACGACCAACAACCTAGGTGCGGCTACCAACTCATGTATGATGCCCCCTAAGAGATTAGGAAGCGATGATGAAGGCCACGACGAAGACCATGTCGTGCAGGACTGGCTGGCGAAGCACCAACGTGCCCACATTGCCGCCACGAACGACACTATAGCACCACTGTCACACCATGCCGCGATGTGGACATAAAACCATGACGACAACCACGTCTAGACATGCACCACAAGACGGCGTTACATGCAAGCCAAGTTAGCTAGGTTCCCTTCCTCAGGCTCATGACCCCTCGATCGGGAGAACCTACGTGACTTGGCTCTAGGACTCTATATAAGGGCAGCCAGGGCACCCCTCCAAACATCTTCATCATTCCTAGACTCGATGCACTCATTCGGGTAGTCCATCTTCTAGCTCTAGCTCTCCTACCTCTTCCACTATTCTTGCACCCCCCATTGTAAGAACTTCAGAGCATTCAAGCGAGGAACACGCACTCAATCATCTCTGAGACTGGACATAGGGCTCTGACCTGAACCAGTATAAATCCTCATATCTTTTGGATGCTATGCTATCATCATCTTCCTAGAGCAGCGCGACAATCGTATAAATTCACTAGTCCGGTTTACAAAACACCGACAGCTCTATAACAACCTTAGGCTATGCAAACTCTAAAACATTTTAGCATATTGGCTACTCTATCTTCTACAAAACCAATCCAATGCGTACTTAGGGCCAACATATTAGTTATGTCCTTAACAAAATTTCACTCTAAGAGTAAGGTCCTTAGAAAACCAAGTATGGACCCTAAGCTAAACACACCAACATGAATCCTAGTTGTCACACAAGAAACTTGCAAACAAATAAAAATACAAGAACCAGGTTTCTTGCCCATGGTCTCGGGTTGTTCCGCAATCCCCTACGCCACATTCTATATTAACGATCTCGAGACCTCTTCTCTAGACCGACAATTACTTGGATCTGCTTCACAACTCTAACTTTGTTAAGTCTTATTCGATCGAGCTAGCAAGCGTGCCCGAACATTGTAATGGAATGTATATCTTATCGCACCATTATCTAGACAACTTGTGACTCAGAGATCTATATAATGGTTGTGCCATCTGTTTCAATACATCTTAGGATGGAACTCTATATCATGATTAGATGTACACCATTTTAACTTGTGACTCCAAGTTATGGACAGAATAGAGATATGCACGAGAGCTTATGAAAAGTAAAATAGGGTGGTTGAAGAATACTTTTTAAAATTTTATTGAGGGGGCATTTGAATTCCTTTATTTTGGATATATTAAAATCTACATAATAAATTAGGCTATTTGGGTTGGAATTTGACATTCCGTTACATTTTCAAGCTCATAAATAAGCCTATCTCAAATTAATAGGGGTGTGAGATGGAAATGGATTCTATAGATCACTATGCTATAATTCTATTCTCCAACTTATAGTCCGCTCTTTAACTCACTTCCCTACAATAGAAATGTAATATATAAGTATGTTTCTTGTATGCCTAACAATAAATATACATATATATTTCATATATAACTATATTAACTTAATTAATCTATGTCTAAATTATAATTAGAATAAATTCAATTTCAAGAATCCAAACGGACCCTAAAAATAGATTTATTTCGGCACGTCGCGATTCAAGCAACTTGATGCACGGCGACAGGAGCCAACGGGAGCCAAACCACTCTGCAAAAGTTAGATTGAAAGAAGCCAGAGACCTGCATTTAACGTATTGGCTGAGACATCCATGTCTAGTTTGAACGCACGCTTTATCGGCCAGATCAAAACAATGCCAAAGTCGATCAACTGTTGCAAAGTACTCCATAACGGCTAAATGCACAATTAAGATATTCACCTCTGTCTCTGACGCTATACTTATATATTAGGCCACTAGCTGAATACATCTTGCGGGTTATATATTCTCTCTTGTGCCAGCAACATCTTGCGGTTATGTATTGGGGATTCACTCTTGTGTTGTGTCAGCAATATCGATAGATCTGGGCTTAACTAAGCAGTATTTCAGCTATGCACTTTGACTATCTGCGTGGCTCGAATAAGCTGACAATTATCTTTCGTATTATGGGCTAAAATTGTCTCCAAAACTGAATGGCTATAGTGAGCTACTCCTTCCTACGCAACATATCTTTTTTTATTTTAGATAATAAGGAAATATATTTTTTTATTTTAGATAATAAGGAAAATAATTACGAAAAATAGGCAACATATCTTGATCGAACATGCATGTGAAGATTGCGCAGTGATTTTCATCTACTTGGTACGGGTGACCTTTTATACGTGACAAATTTGCTAAAAGAATTTATGGAACCACATTATTACACTTTTTTTGCAAGTATTATTACGGTTATTTATTAGATATACAAATATTGTAACGTGATAAGTGCTTATATAACATTTGTATCTATACCTAATACCTAATATTAAAGAGGCAAAATTTCTACCATCAATTTTTTTTTCGTCCAACCTATTAGTCCGCCTCGGTCTCATCATCGCCTCCCCCCTCCGCCCGGAAGACCGTCGTCTGATTCTGGCGACCAAAGAACGAGAAGGAGTTGAAGGAGGAATTAGAAACAAATAACAGGGTTCCAGATGCAAAGATGCTAGAGACAAAGAAATAGTAGAAGGGCTTAAACGGTTTTAGAAACAAATTTAGGGTTCCTAATACAAAACTCCCTTTTTTCGCTTGGACTTGTTGTGGTGGGTCTCGGATTCGGCCCAGGTTAGGGCTAGCTGTGCAGTGGTCTGGGCCAAAGCCCATGACCTAGCTGCACAGTAGCCCTTTTCCTTTCTTTTTTTTTCTTTTCTTTTCTTTTAAACCAGTTAAGAATTCTAAAAATCACATAAAATTACAGAAAATAAAAAAAATACCAAACCAATTTTTTTCACTCGCTTTGACTAGGGCTACACAATAAACATATAATATCATATGCTTTAGTATAAAGATTTTGTTGTATCTATAGGTCAATGCTTTTATGTAATTATTTTTCTCAATTTTTTACGCCTTGTAGATCTACCTATACCTAATTATATGGATATTAAAGAACCAAAATTTCAACCTCTTTTTTGGGCACCTTCCCTAACTACCCGATAGCGGAGCTTCTTTCGTCCGAGCTTATATAACCCATGCTCATGCGAGTTAGAACAGCTCACATCTAGCGCGACATGGAGTCCGAATCCAAGATGTATTGGGTTGTGCTATATGATGCGGACTCATGAGCCATGCTTATACGAGTTAGAACAACTCATGTCTAAAGACGGTTAAGTTGAATGTGAGCCAATGATGATAGCTTAACCCTAAATGGTGTGGACACATGTTAACTCTGTGAGTGTGAAAACTGTCTCTGCTCATGCCACCGGCAACGCAATAGATTATTCTCCCGTTGCAACGCACGGACATGTTTGCCAGTAAGTGCTAAAACGAAAACGTTATATAAGCACATTTTATCGAGCTAGCATCCAACGATGCAAACTTAGGGCAAGTATATTGCTATACGACAGCGGTATCATACTCTATCTCATACAGTACCACGTAGGATTTTTGATTTGTTTAACGAATAAACTATATCATGAGCTAAAATTTATAACTATGTGATAATTATTATACCGTTGTATGAGTTGTCATATAGCTCACAATCATTGTCATCTTCCTTGCCCTGCTCGTCCCGAAGCTTCTCTCCCTCCTCACTCCTCAGCCCTCGTCACCGCGTTCCCTCGGTCCCCACCTTCCCCGGGGAGTAACCACCAGTAGACGCGCTGTGCATCTAGGTCTACGCGGCCGGTACAGCTTCCCCCCTGCCCCCCATCCTCCTCGTCGCCGGATGATCACCGCCGTTGCCGCTTCGATGGGCCGCGCGGCGACTCCAGCCCCCCGGGCCCAGTCCTCCCGGTTGCCGCGCGCCGTCTCGAGGCTGCGGCTCGTGCTTCGCTCCTCGGAAGCGGCGGTGAGGAGCGGCAGAGAGAGATGGATGGGGTGCTTCCGGCCGGCGCCGTCGCCGGCCACTGCGGCGGCCGCGGTGAAGGAGGCAATGAAGGGAAAGCGGCCGGAGGTGGAGGTGGAGCCGGCGCGCGGCGGAGGGGAGGACGTGTGGAGCGCCGGTGCTGACGCGGAAGTGGCGCAGGCTGGGGCGTTCCCCGAGCACCTCGTCATCATGGTCAATGGCCTCGTTGGGAGGTGGATCCGCGTGCGCTACGGCGTAGTTGTTAGTCGCGCGTTTTGCGCGTGCTGATGTGCCGTGGCTAAATTTTCGCCTGTTTCTGTTTTATTTTTAATACAGCGCGGACGATTGGAAGTTCGCGGCGGAGCAGTTTGTGAGGCGGATGCCGGACAAGGTGATCGTGCACCGTGAGTTACCTCACCCCTTTCTGTAGGCTGTTCCATTTCACGCTGGATTGTTAAAGTTGCTCGCTGAGTCATGGGTAGTAGTGTGCGTGTGCTGTGTTTACATTGCTCTGGGGGATATTATCATGAGGATATTGGTTTATTATCCCAAATCGTGATAAAGAGAATCGTTTTTAGATTGCTGAAACACAATAACCGCTGAGGAAATTGGCTGATACTGGTGTGTAGACTTGTGCTGAAGGCATTCTTAGAACAAACATGATGGTGACAACATGAAGTTGAGATATATGAAATAATTATGGAGGATTGAGTGTCTGTCAGTCCATTCAACATGCAAATAGTTGTCTAGTTGACTAGAAAGTGGGAGGTTAGGCACTTCTCAAATTTTTAGTCTTATTTATTACACAAGTTACTGTTTGAAAGAGAAACATGAGAGCGAGTTGATCCACCACACAGTGTGACAAGTGTTTTGACATATCTGTTAGGAGACAGTGTGACATACATAGGAAACAGAACCTGGCATGGAGAATTGGAGATGAAGTAACCATGTCCTTGTATGGCGACTTAGCAAAGGTTAATATGAGGAAGTGTGTATTAGCCATTACTATTTCGACACTCTTTGTTCCTAAATTGCAGTAATAAGATGCATTTGTGGCATCACCTAGTTGGCTACTTGCATGCAAATACTGGATATCTTCTTATGTACCTTATCTTATTCAAGAAAATAGTTCTCATCCCAGAACTCTTAGTTGACATGACCTGGTATTATATATTGCGATAGGCATTCTCTTATAGGTCTATGTTGAAAGGAACTCTGGAAGCACATAGATCTTCTTTTATGCCTTCTCTTTCTGGACCGCACACATGAAGTTATGCAGATTTTGAAAGTTTATAAAAATGGACTTTCTGTGCCCAAACTATCAAAGTGGTTTCAGAACTGCATTATTTTTGCCTAAAGTTTACAAAACCTGATCCTATCCAAGCTGCACTTTTCAATGTTGCCACATTATGCCTTGTGTGGCAAGTTAGTCGATACCAGTGTGATGGCGTTAGGATGAACTGCCTTGTTTCCTAGTCAAGTAGTCAACCACACTTGGCAGTGCTGTTCCAGCCCTTAAAAGTGCAGCTGTTTTTAAAGAGTGCTTTCTTGAAACAAGTTCTTAGAAGTATAGTGTTGTTCATAGGTTGGAAAGTGTAAATGTAGTTTTGTGGAATCTCTTTTGAAATTGGCATTCATCTTCTCTATGTTCTGTGATTCTTGCCTTTTCTTGTAAATAGATTCAGACTTAACCTTTTTTTATGCAGGAAGTAAATGCAACTCTGCCACTCAAACATTTGACGGTGTTGACTTAATGGGTGAAAGGCTAGCAAATGAGGTATATCTTTTTGATTTGGCTAATTATTTTCAAGAAAGATAGATAGAATCATAGAAGTTGACTGCACGTGCATGTCTGGCTAATTCATCTAATTTGTTTCTTTCTACATTAAACTAACCACATGCATCTATTATTGTATACATGCCCTGTTGAAGTGAAAAATGTTGATCGTGTTAGTTTGTGTCAAGTTGGTGGTATCTGGGCTTCTTTTCATATATGGAAGTACTATATTTCAGCCTTATTGTCTGGTGTTGAGACCTAACTGAATTATTATAGGTTCTATCAGTTGTAGAGCAAAGACGAGGTGTGAAGAAAATCTCGTTTGTGGCACATTCTCTTGGTGGGCTTGTTGCCAGATATGCTATAGGAAGGCTCTATGAACCTAATAGTAGAAGTAAATCTTCTGGGGGCAGAGATGATGTTGAGCACTTGGAGGGTCACATTGCTGGTTTAGAACCTATGAATTTCATAACATTTGCATCACCACATTTAGGTTCAAGTGGAAACAAACAGGTAAGCCGGATCTCTTTTGCTGTTTAATGAAAAAGAGCTATATCAGTCCGTTTATTCTTTCTTATGTTAACTCCACATGGCTACCCACTAATTGTTTAAACTTTAAAGTGATTATTGGCAATGTTGTTGGAATATTATGTTCTAGCTAATCTGTGAAAGTTAGCCAGCCATGCAATTTCATATAGAACTTTAATTATGATATTTCTGTTAATTTCATAGACACTCATGTTATTTCTGTTAATTTAGTTTTCCTATGCATTATGTATAATCATGAAGTGCCTTGATTTCACTTGAAGTAGAGCAAGAACATTCAAATTCTTCAGTAATGTTAGTCTCATGTTCAGATTCTTCCAGCAGCTACCTTTTTTATGTGGCCTGCCTTTCCTTGAGCGAAGAGCTTCAGAAACTGCACATTTGATTGTTGGGAGAACTGGAAAGCATCTATTCCTTACAGACAATGATGATGGTAGACGCCCACTCCTCCTTCGAATGGTTGATGACTCTGGTGATTTACAGTTCAGGTTATTTAGTGTACACTTCTCCTTTCTATTTGAAATGATTGATAAAATGTGTCTGTATAGAAATCAGGTCCTTTTATTCTTTATTTAGGTTGTGTCAAGTCTAAGTACAGTATATTATCTTATGCAGATCAGCGTTGCGTTCTTTCAAACGGCGCGTAGCATATGCTAATGCCAATTTTGACCGTATCCTTTAACAGCTTCATTTCTTGTCTGTGTACTAATTATTAGTGCCGAGTTACACTTCTTACCTCTGACATGTTATCCACTTAACTAAACAAAAAGATATGGTTGGATGGAGAACATCATCAATCCGACGTCAGCATGAGTTGCCAAAAGTATGTATTAGCAGTACTTGCATGTTTGTAGGTTCTGCTCTCTATAGAAATAGAGTGAATCATTTGTTTGTCATTGAGCTGACTTGCCTTTCTTCAACACCTGTAGCATCGTCTTCTTGTTCGCGATGAAAAGTATCCACATATTGTTTATGTTGAAAAGGAAGTTACAGACAACAATGGAACAGAAGCCCATGCTGATCTTTATGATCCAGAAGGTATGCTTACTTCTCAGACAATCTGTTTTTTATGAGAAATGCACAAGCCATTTGCTGGAATTTGCATCATGGATGTGCTGTACCTTGTAGCTTTGGTTCACATCTGTCTACCTAGAGAAAAATGAACCACATGTCTTTCCTTTCCTTTTTTTCCCCTGTGGCGAGGGAATTAGGCATGTCTTCCATTAGTACTGCTGCATCTTCAACATCTTTTCTTGCATTGTAATGAGAGGATATCTTTCTGAAATGAAGTTATAAAGGCTGTATTTCTTGTGATTTCTCCAACCATTGCAGTCAAATTTGCTACATGGAAGGATTTACTTGTACTGTTCATTAATGATTCCGATATGTTTGTCAGCTTCCTACATACTGTATCTTAACAGAACATTATAATTATTACTTCAAATTAAGCTGTTAGATTATCCCAAACCCCACAATTGATTGTTTAACAACAGCTGATAAAAATCCCTCTTATATGCAGAGGAGATGATAAGAGGCCTTACGCAAGTTCCATGGGAACGTGTTGATGTGAGCTTCCAGAAAAGCAGCCAAAGATTAGTTGCGCATAACACAATTCAGGTACAAATTTTTAATAACTTCTTTCTTTTTCGAACACACAAGAGAATTTCTGATCATTTCATTAAAGGAGAGTTACAATCCCAACACTGCCCATTCAAACTGTATTTTTTTTATTAAAAAACTTGTTAAACTGTAGTGTGTCTTTTGATTAAGTTCATATTTTTTACTGGATGTCGTCTTCATTTTCTGGCATCTGAACTTCCCTTGGGCAGCTTGGATCAGGATTGTAGTAGAGGGCTCTCTAGTTTGTGTATTTTGTGTGTTGCATCTAGTGTGATATTCCTAGAAGACTCCAAGTGCTTGCATGGACTTGGCTATTTTACTCACATAGTTCAAATTTATCCTTTTATTTGATGGTGTTGGTGCTTGGTATCAGCAATTTTAGGCATGTTCGTTATAGCTATTGCTGCTGCTGCTGTTGTTTGCACAGTACTCCGTGAGAGGCAGCCGCAGCCATGCCTACAGCAACAGCCACACAAAAGAGCAACCGAATTTATATCTTCAATGCCTGGTAGATACATACTAAACGAATAAATTGGCGAAGTGTGTGTTACCTCTTGGTTGCAGAGATGCCTTTTGACTATTTTACAAGCTCAGTACACAATTTGTTAATATCTGTCAGCACTTCAGACTTTCTGGCACCACCATTATTAAGGCTGCATTCGGTTCATTCTGGGAAGTAATATTCTTTTATTTTGCTTATTAAAGATGACATTGCATGTGCACGCTCTTGCCCGAATCAATCACTTCTTAGCACTTATCCTCCCAAGTCACAACATTGTGTATGCCTGGCACATGCTCATCAGAATAATCTGTTATTCGGTCAATGTCAGGTTAAAAGCTATTGGCTAAACTCTGATGGAGCAGACGTGATCAACCACATGATGGATAATTTCATCGTCTAGTCCATGGAGGCATGGAGCCTACATCGTTTATTGAAATTTATTGATCAGTGACCATTCAATTTTGCCTTGGCCAATTTTTCCTTCTAGGTTGCAGTTCGCCAGTTCTCCATCCCAGGTAATGTGGTTGATTCTCCGCAAGGCTTTGTTCGGCAAGACTTATTGCGGTTGCGGCTGATTTGTAGGGCTGATTTGTTGTGAGAGAAAAATAATATTCGAAAGCAGGGCTGATTTCTAAGCTCAAGCTAGTAAATAGATATTGCTGGAAATAGAATTCTCTTGTCTGGTTCAACACTGGAGTTCGACTTCATACTGAAACTTGTCATTCTTGTGATCCATCGACGTGCTTATTGGGCACAGTACAGTACTTCAATCAAGGTTTTTTTGGAACTTTTTTTTTTTTTTGTAAAATATGAATTGTACGTACCATATATGGATAACAGGATCGCTCTTCGAATGAGGTTTTGGTAGAGCTCCTGTCCTCATTCTTAGAGAGAAGTTATATGCTATGCTGAAAGTAATTCTTGTGATTTTTTTTTTGAAAATGTACTCTTGTGATTTTAATAGACTCTCGGCATAAAGCGATTGTGCTTGGCGTGGACCGTGGAATGAATCGGAAGCACTTTTATAGAATCATTTTTCAGAAAATAACTATTTTTTTTAGCAGCTTCTGGATTTAGTATAGAAGCTGCTCTAAGAACTCTACTAAAATAGGTACGAGGCTTCTCGCAACCTTAGAGTAAGGCTAACAGTTATAGCCGGCTGCTGGCCGGAAGATTCTTTGTTGCCTTTTCTCGCTCTATTCATATAATAGTTAGCTCTTTACTATTAATACATGATTTACTTATGTCTCTTATAAAGTTTTTGGTTCTCGTGCCTAAGTCGATTGTAAGCTTACAACACGTTTTTTTCTCTCTTCTTCACCTCAGCATTTAGTTAGTTTATAGCCTGTTATTATAGTTACTCTTAGTCACCCGGAACACGGAATATGGTCTCAACACATGTACGGGGAACTTTTGTTCCTAAACAAGGATTAGCAACAATAGAACAATGTAGTACATAGTTTCAATCTTAGGTTGGAATGCTACCTGGATCGAAGGTTCGAAGGAGAGGAACCAAACTGGGAGTCTCATGTTTCGGGGAACTTTGTTCCTAAACAAGGATTAGGAACAATGGAACCATGTAGTACATAGTTTCAAACTTAGGTTGGAAAGCAACCTACGTCGAAGTTTCGCAGGAGAAGAACGGAATTTATAGTGATGATAACTCCATAAGGCTCCTAGTGGAGGTTTCATGTTTCTGTTTTCAACACACACATATTTTAAAAACAATACAAAATCGTTTCATTCATGAAATTTTTATCATATCACTCTTCATCAATATAATATCATGTCAGCATATTTAATGTACATTAAACTCTCATAGAACCCCATTGAGATTGGCCTGAGAATACAATTTCCTCGTCTTCACCGTATAATCGGATCCTATACCACTGATGCATTTCTAGAATTCTAGTTGCACATTGTTAGTGGTAGTTCTCCAACTTCATGTTCATATGGGATGGTCCATGCGCTGTCTTAGGAACATTTTTTTTAAGGAGGAACATCGTTTTTACTAAAATGGAACATGTTCCTCATTCTAGAAGCATCGGAGGTACGCGTTTCTTTTCTTGAACAAACGAAATAAAAATATCTCTCTTTTATATCGAAATTTTTAAAAATAATAGACCTATGTTCCACGTCCTCATTTGTCGATTTCATTCCTAAGACCAGCCCCAACGCAACACGGTGGATGTTAGCCTCGTGCTTCACGTATACAGTAAACCTCCAGGTCACATGTAATGGTGGTTCTGCAGAGCAGTATCGGTGCCTGCAGAGGTAACAATTGCCTCATCTGATAAAAGCTTCAAGCGTCGGCTCTGACATGAGTTGTGGCTCGTGATATGATGACCGTGTCGGCCTATCACGTGTTTTCGTAGAGCTGAGAGGAGAGCCCTGAAAAACGGTATGACAAAAAAAAAACAAAGTTGCTTTTCTAGAGAAGATAGGCTTGCGCATTGAGAGAAGTAGCTTCTGCCTCCCCTGATGTGGAGAGCAGCTTTTAGTTGAGGCTAATGGCGCTACCAACGGAGGCTCGCACTCCTGGTGGTTTTAGTATAAATAAAGTGATTCACATAGATTAGTAAATGTTGAGATTACTATTTACACAATGCAATTTATCACTGTTTATGGTTTGTATAGAAACTTTTTACTTTTATTATGCCTCACCTTTACTTCCTCTCCCTCTTCTTTTTTAGTATGGACCACATTATCTCTCCTAAACATCTGCAAGCTACTATGACAAGTATAGAACATCTACTTTTTTTATCCGATCCTACGTGACGCTTGAGGCTACAAGTAAAAGCGTAGCATTGGAGAAGACCTGACAGCCTACGTTGGGGCTGGCCTAAGTGCTAAAAGTAACTTTAGCATATTCCCTTTCCCCTTTCTTCTAAAATCATATGTAGAGTTTAGACTAATGAATTATACATTATAGAGGACATATGCCCCAAGAAATCAATAAACACTCGTTTCTTTTATACATGGGACCCACTAGTTGGTGAAACAAATGGCTCTTCCTCGCTTCTCTAGTTTCTCTCTTCTCCTTCTCATCGCTGACGCAGCTTATGTGGTGTGGGCTGGCGCATGGCCAGTAGCGACTCCCTGTCCGAGGCTAGGCAGCATAGGACGCGATGCGGTGGTCCATGTAGCGTGGCACTGGCTCGCCTGATCTTCGTGGAGGTGCAATGGCAGTATGGCGTTCATAATGTCGAGACAGAAAATAAGAAAAGAGGATTGAGAAAAAATATAGCTAGCTCCTAATTTCAGGGAGTAAGGGATGATTTCGAGAGGTGAGAATTTTTTTTTAAGAAAATGAGATTGATAAGGGATCTAATGAAACTTATTTCTTTGCATCTAAAAAATCTTTTTTGTTGCTAGTTATAAGGAAAAAAAGAGGTTGGTTTGGTTAATCTAGTGGAGGGGGCTTCAACATCACAGGTGTGAGACTTGAGAGCTACTATACTAAAAACTAAAAAAAAATTGCATGATTCAAATAAAAATCTTTCTCAACGATTCATCTTCTACTAACACGAGTTATACTAATAAGAGTAGACATGTTGTATTTATGTTTGTTCCTGAAGGGAAAATCGTTCAAGTTGTTCCTGAATAGCTTCCTTCAAAAGGGTTTTTGCTTGCTCGATGAATGTCTAGAAAATATAATTTCTTGGAATTGAGGTTTAGTATCTTTTAGGTGTTTATGTGACTCATCCAGAAATTTCTTTACCTGTTCAATTTCTAACGAATCAAGATATCCTCTCGTTCCGGTATAAATAGTAGCTACATGCTCTTCCACTGGGAGGGGGTTTGATTGGGATTGTTTAAGCAATTCCCGTAATCGTCGACCCCTTGCCAATTGATTCTGACTTGTTTTATCCAGAGCAGAGGCGAATTGTGCAAAGGCTTGTAATTCTGCGAGTTGAGCTAGTTCCAATTTTGATTTGCCAGCTACTTGTTTCATGGCTTTAATTTGAGCTGCAGATCCCACTCTGGAAACTGAAATACCCACATTAATAGCAGGTCGAATTCCGGCATTGAATAGATTCGTAGATAAGAATATTTGTCCATCTGTAATTGAGATTACATTACCAAGAATATAGGTGGAAACGTCTCCAGATTGAGTCTCCGCTATTGGTAAAGCAGTCATACTCCCTTCGCCTAAAATAGAATTTAATTTAGCGGCTCTTTCTAAAAGGCGTGAATGCAAATAAAAAAACATCCCCTAGATAAGCTTTGCGGCCGGGAGGTCTTCTTAATAGAAGGGACATTTGGCGATAAGCTTATGCCTGTTTGGAGAGATCATCATAAATTATTAAAGTATGTCGTTCGCGGTACATAAAATACTCAGCCAGGGCTGCTCCCGTATAAGGAGCGAGATATTGTAATGTAGCGGGTGAATCTGCCATTTTAGCTACTACAATAGTGTATTCCATGGCTCCCTCTTGTGGAAATTAGTTACTACTTGAGCCACGGAGGATGCTCTTTGACCGATAGCTACATAGACACATATTACATCTTGCCCTTTTTGATTGAGAATTGTATCGGTGGCTACTGCTGTTTTGCCAGTCTGTCTGTCCCCAATAATTAACTCTCGCTGACCGCGCCCTATGGGGATCATTGAATCGATAGCAATAAGCCCTGTTTGAAGGGGTTCATATACAGAACGCCTAGAAATTATACCCGAAGCAGGAGATTCAATTAAGCGAGATTCTGAAGTAACAATTTTGCCTCTCCCATCAATAGATTTAGTGAGAGCATTTATAACACAACCCAAGTAAGCCTCGCTCACGGGTATCTGAGCAATTCTTCTTGTTGCTTTTACAAAACTTCCCTCTTGTATCATCAACCTATCGCCCATTAATACAATCCCAACATTTTTGGATTCCAAATTCATAGCAATACCTCTCGTCCCTTCTACAAATTCGACTAATTCACCTGACATTATTTCACCAAGACCTATAATACGAGCAATCCCATCCCCCACTTGCACTACGCGACTGATATTCTCAATCCCTAATTTCCTATTATATTGTTCAATATGTTCGCGGAGAATTTTATTAATTTCGTCGACTCGAAGGGTTGCCATTAGTGTTTCTTTAATTTTTTTGGAAGCAAGGGAAAATAATGCCTAAATTCTAAACAAAAGTAGAAGTTCAAAACCTAATAAATTTAATTATCTCTTCCATTCTATGGCCCCGAGAATGCCAATATTAGCACGAATCGTACGAAAATGTAACTCGGTATTCAAACAACTATTCAAAGTTCCTAGAGCTCCTTGTACAGCTTGTTGGAAAACCCATTGTCGGACCTGATTCATCGCCCTTTGTTTTTCAAAATAAAGGGTTTCATTTTTAGACTTTTCTAATTGTTCCAAACTAATAGAAGTAGCATTAATTAAATTTTCTTTTTCTCGTTCTATTTCAGAGTATCCATTCATTCGATACTCATCTGCTTCTAGTTCGACTTTCTGTAATCGAATACGAGCTTTTTCGAGTTGTTCAAGGGTCCTTCTACGCAATTCTTCTGAATTTTGAATAGTACTTAAGATCCTCTGTTTTCGATTATCTAATAAATCTTTTAATTAAAGTAGATTATCTTGCTATTAAGTTTACAATTTTTATGATCTCTTCCCAAACCAAACATGAATCTTTCGATTCATTTGGCTCTCCCACTCCTTTTTTCTTTTATGTTCTGTATTATGGCTATTTCCATATCTTTTTTTATGTAATGAGCCTATCCTCTATCCTCCCTTTTCTGTTTGTATTTCTATATACCCAAACTTATATAAGACTAGATGAATATTAAGAGGACTCTTCCAACTAGATAAAAATCTATCATGGTCAGCAAAGTTGTTTCTTTGTTTGTGTTTGCTCTGTTAGTTAATAATTTCAAGTTCATTAAGAAAAACAAACTAAATAAATGGAAAATAAAAATTGATAGAATTCCTTTTATTTTTTCTTCAAATCCAAAAAATTTCTCTTTTTTTATACATAGGTCGTCCATTTGGGATTGGAAA
This sequence comes from Miscanthus floridulus, assembly GCF_019320115.1. Lineage (NCBI taxonomy): Eukaryota > Viridiplantae > Streptophyta > Magnoliopsida > Poales > Poaceae > Miscanthus > Miscanthus floridulus. The sequence continues at coordinate 65,430,136 of NC_089592.1, read as the reverse complement.
AAGGACTGTGTGCCCTTCTAGTAAATAATTCAAACTATTTTATCGATATGAGTGTTCTATATCAGATAAATTATACACTAGTCATTTCCTGTTTAAAGCATTTCGAGACTAATACTAATGTAGTTGTAGAAAGAGTACCCATTTTTGCCCGGACTTCAAGCAGTTTAGCTTTAACCATGTTAATGGTCTCACATTATTGGTCTATAGAGAATCAAAGTAAATTTACCAATGAATCGCGAAATGCTATGGTTTTTCCATATGATTTCTGAAGTTATTCAGAAGTAATTCGTCGAGATCGTGCACCTTTTCTTATTTATCAAAAAAAATACTAAAAATATTCTAAAGTGCAGCTGGATATATCCAATCTATTCTTTAAATAGACAACTCGCACACACTCCCTTTCCAAAAGAAAATCAATACACCAACCACTATAGTTAGATTTATTAGATTTGTTGCTAAAATATCGGTACTAAGCTCGAAACTCCCAGCGAATGGCCAGTGAGCTAAAAAAATGAAAGAATGGGTTACATTTTTTGCAACTTTTTAATGCAAATAGATTCAATCTAATAATTCCTTTTAGATTAAATCTTAGGTCTTGTTTGACCTGTGAAAGATCTCCTTTGTTGAAATGTTCCCAAAATTCCTAAAATAAAAGTAAAAATACTTTCCACTGTCCTAAACTAAGGGCGGGAAGGAAGAGGGCGGGCATATCCTCTAAATTGATCATGCTCAAATCTATCCTTCTTGGGGTTCCTAGGGTATTGTCTGTCCCAATAAATACAAAAGTTTTCGGAATAATATAAAAAATAAATAATATAATAAATAGGAGTAAAGTATTGATATAGTTAGAATTACATAAGCAAATATCAATATACTAAAAAAAGAAAAAGTATCTAATCTAAAGGACTCATTTTCTTGTTTAAGATTAAACAAAAGGGTTCGCAAATAAAAGCGCTAGTGCCACAACCAGTCCATAAATTGTTAAAGCTTCCATAAAAGCTAGACTAAGCAATAAAGTACCTCTTATTTTACCTTCTGCTTCTAGCTGTCTCACAATACCTTCTACAACTTGTCCTCCAACAGTACCTTGACCAACTCCGGGCCCAATAGAAGCAAGCCCTACTGGCCAATCCAGCAGCAATAACTGGAAGCAAGCAGCAATTAGTGGATTCATGGTGAAGTTCCTCGTGTCAAAAAAAAAGAAATGGTTAAGGATACAATGAACCAAGAAATTATTACTTCCAACTTCTAAGCTCTATCGGGTAGAAGTAACTAATAAGTACAAATAAATGATAATCGAAATCGTTCGAATTACTTCGAGATCTCGTTTTTAGTTTCTAATCATTAGAGGTTTGTGTAAATCCATATGATTCTCATTATTCTATGTCTCTTTCTTTTCAACCAATCACTCTTTTATTCATCCCTTTTTTTACTCTTTGATATCTTTGAGTTCCCATTTTTCCCTTCATCTACATAATATTCATCTAACATAATAAAAGACGAAATACAGGAAGAACCCCTATTGAAATCGAACTAATCCAAATCCAATAGGAATCAAATCAAGATATATAATTGATAACAATATACTGCATAGAACTTGATATGGAATCCAGTTCCATATAGAAGGGAATTCTATATATCGGATTAGATAATGAATCTCACTTAGGAATAAAAAAATCCCATATACATTTGTTTCTTCTATTTTGTTTGCGTATTTTCTCATTTTCTATTGAATCCGGTTCTAAAATCATTCCTTAGAAAGCCACACAAAAGATGACTGTCTTATAGGCATTAAGGATATAGATCTAACTTGATTCCACCCCCTGAATGCATATATACTTTACCTCTTCCATAATATAGTCTATTCTCTCTCCTACAACTCTAGGTTGTATATTCATACATCTTTCGAACTATTTAGTTTTCCAACTAAGAGGATTATCTGGAATCATGCATGAATTGGGCTAAGCTAAAAAAAGACTATTTCAAAAACTAGTTAATTCAATGATGACCTTCCATGGATTCACCTATATAGGCTTGTGGCTAACGTTGCAAAAATAAGAGCTTGAATACCACTTGTAAATAATCTAAGAAACATGATCGGTATAGGGACTACTAAGGGGACTAAAGAAACAAGAACAACAACGACTAATTCATCCGCCAATATATTTCCGAAAAGTCGAAAAACTAAGTGATAATGGTTTTGTGAAATCTTCTAGGATGTTAATAGGTAAAAGGATTGGGGTTGGTTTAATATATTTTTCGAAATAACTCAATCCTTTTTTGCTAAGACCTGCATAAAAATATGCCGCTGATGTTAGTAAAGCTAAAGCAACAGTAGTATTTATATCAGTCGTGGGCGCTGCTAATTCCCCATGGGGTAACTCTATAATTTTCCAAGGTAAAAGAGCACCTGACCAATTCGAAACAAAAATAAAAAGGAACATAGTTCCAATAAAGGGAACCCAGGGACCATATTCTTCTCCAATCTGAGTTTTGCTCAAGTCTCGAATAAACTCAAGAACATATTCGAAGAAATTCTGACCATCGGTCGGGATGGTTTGTGGATTCCGAAGCAGCTATGATAACTGAACCTAGCAAAATAGTAATTACGACCCAAGAAGTGATGAGTACTTGGGCATGAATTTGGAAACCTCCTATTGGCCAATAGAAGTGTTTGCCTACTTCTACACCTAATATATCATATAACTATAAGGAAAATGGACCCTAGGCCCATTTACTTTAGATTTTGGTGTTTGATGATCAACACAACCAAAGTGGACTAATGAATTTACAAGTGATTGTTTTGTAGTTCGATAGGGCGCAAAACATGACTTGGACAAAGGCCACGTGATGATCCGATGATCAACACCATAAGCAAGACACTAGAAGCACAAGAGAAGACTCAAGATATCAAGCATAGTACAAGCACAAAGATAGCAACCTAGCCGGACGCAAGATCGCCAAGAAACATGCTCGGTAGAGTGACTGGACGCAGCGATCGGACACAGCCCTTATAGAGAACGGATGGGTCCGATCAGTTGCTCGGCAACAGCAGGCATCAACAGCAGTGACCGAACGCTGAAAACTGAAAGTGACCGAACGCACCGATGTCACTGTTCATCATCCCGGTAATACATTCAGCACTAACCAGATGCTGGCGGCAAATCAACCGGATGTAGGAACTACAGCATCGATCGACTCCAGAGAGGTTCCAGAGCGGCGAAGTTGCAACCGGACGCGTCCGGTGGCATGTGACCAGACGCCATTAGCGTTCGATCAGTTGATTACATGCCCTAACGGTCGGGATGACCAGACGCATTCGCTTAGGACAAAAGCAGCGTTCAGTCAGTAGCAGAAAAGTGGGATTTCGTCCCCAACGGCTACTTTCTCAGTGGGGTTTATAAATAGACCTCCAACCAGCCATTTGAAGTATGTAGAGCTGAGGAAACATATCAAGGGTGTTGATACACCATATTAGTGATCTCCATTTGCATAGTGCTTTGTGATTCATTAGGTGATTAGCGTAGGTGCTTTGCGAAGTGCTTAGGTTGATTAGACCACCGCTTATATGCTTGCTCTAAGTTTAGGCCTAGTGTTTAGTGAGGTTTGCATACCTCTTACCACTCGGTGCTTGTGCGCACCATTTTTGTACATCGAAGGGGCTTGTAGTCTTACGAGATCACACCAACCGCATTTGTAGTGTGGCCGCCACCATGTATCTAAGGGAACAAGGCCTGCGGTGGTTCGGATGAAAGCTTGATAGTGAAGACGGCAGAGAGCGGTCTGGGAGAGGTACACTAGAGACTGACTTGCGCATGAGGAAGGCTCAGGGCTATCCATGGAGTGACCCAACTAGGAGCTTGGCCCTTGCGAGGGGCTCTAACAAGGACTAGGGGGGAGCTTGCGTGCTTCTCGATACCTCAGTAAAAATGCCGGAGTCGTCGACAGGATTTTGCATATCTCTACCTTACTCTTTAGCTTCCACATTTACATTGATAACTCTATTTGCAGTAGAGATAGCAACACACTAGCAAAACCATAGTTGCACATTTAGATAGTTTATCTTTTGCATATGTTTTACTAAGGTTAGAAAAAGAGGCCATAGTTTAGAGTTAGATTTTTAAGTTGCCTAATTCACTCCCCCCTTCTTAGACGTCACGGTCCTCTACAAGTGGTATCAGAGCCGGTTGGCTCAATTTGGACCTTTGGCTTCATCACCATTGAGCCAACGCTATTTAGAGTGGTTGGGATGGATACCTCTAGGCCTCCGCACTATGACGGCACTAACTTCCCTTACTATAAAGCTAGAATGGCTTGTCACATCGAGGCGGTATATTTGGATGTTTGGAGAGTCACTCGTGATGGGATGAAACCCATTAAGAATCCCGATAAACCCACAAAGAGTGAAGAAAAAGAAATTCATTTCAATGCTAGAGCTAAAAACTGCTTATTTGAATCTTTTAGCATGGATGTGTTTAACCAAGTGTTCATTTTAAATACGATACATGAAATTTGGTTAAAACTCCAAGAGCACCATGATAGCACAACTAATGTCCATGAGCAAAAATATTGTCTAGCTAAACAAAATTATGTCTCCTTTAAAATGAATGATGATGAGCTTGTTTGTGATATGTATTCTCGTTTGAATCTAATTATCAATGAGCTCCATTCAATAGGATTAACAAAGCTAGATGATGCGGACATCATGAGGAAGATCATCTCCATGCTACCACAAAAGAAATATGCAAGCATCATCACCATCCTACACAACATAGAGGACTTGAGCACCATGACTCCAGCCATAGTCATTGGCAAGATATTGGCATTTGAAATGTCATGCAAGATGGGTCAAGAAGAAGCCTCTTCATCAAGCAAAGGCAAAGCTCTCACATGTAGTGAGAAAACAAGATGAAGGGCAAGCAAGTTGAGACAAGCTCAAGCTCAAGCTCCTCAAGTGAAGATAAAGAAGAAGAAGATGATGATGATGAAGACTCAAGTGATGATGATCAATCTTTCTCCTCTACCTCCGACCTTGATGAAGAATCAATCAAACTTATAAACAAGGTGGAGAAGATGATCCAAAGGCTTAATGTCAAGGGTGTGCCCATCCAAATTCAAGATTTCATCTTCACCAATCAAAGAAATAAGCAAAGAAAGAAAGGATGCTATAGATGCGGCGAGTTGGGATATTTTGTAGAAGTTTGTCCAAATAATCACACACCCACCCAAGACAAAGAAGAAGGCGTACAAGGACAAAGCCCTCACATCAATAAGGTCATGGGATGATTCTTCAAGTGAAGAAGAAGACCATCACAAGAGGCAAGGGCACAAGCACTTCACGTGTGTGCCTTATGGCACGAGGTAATAAAAAGTCTATCCCTAGTGATAGTGATAATAATAGTGATAGTGATAATGAGCTACCTTCTTATGATGAAATTGTGCAAGAAAATCTTAACTTTGCTAAAGTTTGCACTAGTCAACAAAAGAAGCTTGAAAAATTAAAAGAAAAACTAGATAGCTCACAACAAGCTTATGCTACCTTGCTTGAACAATATAAAACTTTTGCCAATCTTAATATGGAGCTATCTACTAAAGTTGAGCAACTTGAGACTAGTGCAAACACAAATAATTGCACAATCAATGATGAGCAACTTGCAAAGAAAAATAAAAAATTAAGAAAAAAGTTAGCTAGCTCACATGATGCTTATAAAAGTTTGCTTGCTAAAATGGAAACTGTGTGCAAACATTGTGATGAGCTAACTAATAAAGTTGTTAATCTTGAAGCCGTCAATACTACCCTCACCGAGGCACCTACAAAGAAAGGTTCAATTTTTGACATGCCTAAAAAGGATGCCTCTACTTCTTGCAATGATTTATGTTTAGACTCACCCTTATACAACCAAATTTGTGTTGAGAAAGTTGTTGTAGATACATGCACACGAGAGGTTGCAATAAAGAATGAACAACTCAAGCAAGAAGTGACTCGCCTCACCAAGGACTTGACTCAAGTGAAAGGCAAGCGGAGAAAGCTCAACTTCATCAAGACAACACCATCAAGGGAGTGAAGAAGCTTGATGAAGGACAAATCATGGTTTGTTACATATGCCACAAGGAAGGCAACAAGTCCTATGAGTGCAAGGTGAAGAATGGGGGAGAAGCAAAGAAGAAAGAGAAAAAGCAAACAAGCAAGTTCTCCAACACCTACACCAACAAGGTGGACAAAAAGGCCTCCACACCTTATCTCTTGAAGAAGAAGAAAAATGATAAGGTGGTGGTCATCAAGGTGAACAAGCAAACCTACAATGGGGTCAAATGCTTTTGGGTTCCAAAGGAAATCATTTCAAATATGAAGAGCACCAAGAAGGTTTGGATCCTAAAAGAGAAGTGAGAAGTCCGATGGACTTCAGGGAATTTGGAGACTTGGCAAAGTATGGGTGCATTTTATGGGGTGCATCATTATGGACAAAGTTATTGCCAAGTGGGTTAGTGAATACTATGGACCCAAATTCCCCTTCCCATGTTAGGTAACTAGATGTAATTTCTTTCAATTGGTATTTATTACAATTGGTATCAAGATTCAAATTATTGTAATTGGCATCTAGTTCCTTTTCATGCCTAGGTTTGCATTTGCATGCTTATATCTTTTGCCATGCACACACTAGGTATATCTTATGGTAGGCTTGCTCAATTTCATTCTTAACCCTTGGAGCAAACCTACATGGTTTAAATTGTTTAGGAGCACAGCACATAGCTTGTTTTACAATTATTCATCTAATATGTGCCAAAGTCTAAATTGTAGACAATTTCTCCTAAATATTACTTTCAAAAATGATTCTCACATTCATGTGATGTCATCTTTCAAGTGGTATTTTTCATTCTAAAATCAATATGCATGTCTCCTACAAGTATTCCATACTTGTGTGCACAAATTTAGGGGAAAGTTACTCTACAAGTTGGACGCTTTGAGACTAACAACTTTTCAAGCTTATCATGTGTGTAGTAGTCTCATTGCAAGGAAAATGGAGTCCCCAGAGTTAAGCATCATACTTTAAATATCTACCACCTATTGCAAGTGGTATAAATCAAATTGGTTTCCACATGTGGTATTTCTAAACTGATATCATCATGTTGATTTTACTTTGGTATTTATATACTTTCTCCATGCATTATATAAATTAAACTCCCTTGAGCATTAATTTTCCAATTATGCATAAACTACATTCTCCATCATATGTATGCATATATTTAGGGGGAGCTTAGTCTATATAATGTGAGAGTCAAATTTTGTGATCTATTCCACTCCACATACAAAGGATCACAAAGTTTGACCCTTCCTTGTGCTACTAATGTCTTTCTTTTCAGTGTTTGATTCCAAAGGGGGAGAATTTGTAGGTCCAAAAGAAAGCCCGATCATAATAATTTACAAGTAGTAATGGTCCGAGAAAGGGAGGATAGTGGATTATGGATGAGTCTATATAATGGGGAGAATTTGTAGGACAAAAAAAGCAAGCTTAAATCCATAATGCCACATGGGGACATTTGCCAGGGCAAGATAAGTTTTCAAAGATGTTTACATGTGGTACCATTTAGCTTTACAATTGGTATCTTTTAGCATCATATAACCTTGCCATTTGCATTGCATCCTAGCAAGCAGATAGTTTTTTAATTTCAAAAATTTTATTATTTGCTTATTTTGGCTGTGTTGTCATAAATCACCAAAAAGGGGGAGATTGTAAGGAAAATGGACTCTAGGCCCATTTACTTTGGATTTTGGTGTTTGATGATCAACACAACCAAATTGGACTAATGAATTTGCAAGTGATTGTTTTGTAGTTCAATAAGGCGTAAAGCGTGACTTGGACGAAGGCCACATGATGATCCGATGATCAACACCATAAGCAAGACCCGAGAAGCATAAGAGAAGACCCAAGATATCAAGCATAGTCCAAGCACGAAGATAGAAACCAAGCCAGATGTAAGATCATGAAGAAATATGCTCGGTAGAGCGACCGGACGCAGCCCTTATAGGGACTGGATATGTCTGATCAGTTGCTCAGCAACAGTAGGCATCAGCAGCAGCGACCGAACGCTAAAAACTAAAAGTGATCGGACGCACCGATGGCACTGTTCATCATCCCGGCAACACATTCAGCACTGACCAGACCCTGGCAGCAAATAAACCAGACGTAGGAACTACAGTGTCTGATCGACTCTAGAGAGGTTCTAGAGTGGCGAAGTTGCGACCGGACATGTTTGGTGGCATGTGACCGGACGCCATCAAAGTCCGATTAGTTGATCGCGCACCCTAACGGTCGAGACTACTGGACGCGTCCGGTTAGGACGAAAGCAGCGTCTGGTCAATAGCAGAAAAGCGGGATTTTGTCCCCAATGACTACTTTCTTAGTGGGGTTTATAAATAGACCTTCTAACTGGCCATTTGAAGTGTGTGGATCTAAGGAAATATATCAAGGGTGTTGATACACCATTTTAGTGATCTCCACTTGCAAAGTGCTTCGTGATTCATTAGGTGATTAGCGTAGGTGCTTTGCGAAGTGCTTAGGTTGATTAGACCACTGTTTATGCGCTTGCTCTAGGTTTAGGCCTAGTGTTTAGTGAGGTTTGCATACCTCTTACCACTTGTTGCTTGCGCGCACCATTGTTGTACATCGGAGGGGCTTGTAGTCTTGCGAGATCACACCAATCGCATTTGTAGTGTGGCGGCCACCGTATACCAAAGGAAACAAGGCCGCGGCGGTTTGGCCGGAAGCTTGATAGTGAAGATGGCGGGGAGCGGTCTAGGAGAGGTACACAGGAGACCCACTTGCATGTGGGGAAGGCCTAGGGCTATCCATGGAATGACCCGACCAGGAGCTTGGCCCTTTAGAGGGATTCCTTGCGAGGGGCTCCAACGAGGACTAGTGAGAAGCTTGCGCGCTTCTCGATACCTCAGTAAAAATACCAGAGTCATTGATGGAAGTTTGCATATCTCTACCTTACTCTTTAGCTTCCGCATTTACATTATTTGCATAACTCCTTTTGCGGTAGAGATAGCAACACACTAGCAAAACCGTAGTTACACATTTAGATAGTTTATCTTTTGCATACATTTTGCTAAGGTTAGAAAAAGAGGCCATAGTTTAGAGTTAGATTTTTAAGTTGCCTAATTCACCCCCCCCCCCACTTAGGTGTCATGGTCCCCTACAATAACCCCTTGAGTGTTTTAATGGAACATGGTGTAATATTCATATTGTCCTCAGATAAAAATTAAACTTCAAAAAAGGAATTCTTTTGATTCAAGCATCTCTTTCTCAACTCAGCAACTTGAAGTATTAATCTTATATTTAATATACCAAGAAATCACATTAGATCATAATATATATCAATACCCTCTAATATATATCAATATTCCCCTTCTTTTACCTATGCAAAACAAAAAAAAAGTAATTAATCCTATAAACCTACGCAGTTGCTCAAGAATTAACTATTCTTCTTAATCAATGATTTCTTATATAGAGAGAACGACCCTCAGAAATTGCAAATACTAATTTGTTAAGAATTAATCGAATTGAAGTCATAGTGTCATCGTTGGCGGGAATCGATATATTCGCAAGATCTGGGTCACAATTTGTATGGACTAAAGAAATAGTAGGAATCCTCAAAATGGCACATTCCCGAAGAGCTATATACTCTTTTTGCTAATCAAGGATGATCACAATGTCAGACAACCTCGTCATATATTTGATTCCACCAAGATATCTTTGCAAGGTAGATAATTTTCTCTTTAAGATTGTCACATCTCTTTTTGGGAGATGGTGGAATTTTTTCATTTTTTCTTCTGCTCTTAAGTCTCTAAATTGAGAAAGTCTAGTTTTGGTAATCGACCAATTCATTAACATACCGAGACCTTATTGCAGCTGATACTACTAAATCTGCTGCTCTTTTTTTGGTACCAACAATTAAGAAGCTTTTTCCCTGACTTGCTACATCAAAAACTAAATCACAAGCTTCTGATAAAAAATGAGCTATTCTAGCAAGATTTGTAATATGAGTACCTTTACGCTTTGCCAAGATGTAAGGGGCCATTTTGGGATACCATTTCTTAATACCATGACCAAAATGAACTCCCGCTTCTATCATATCTTTCAAATTGATGTTCCAATATCTTCTTGTCATGTTTTCCACACTTCCTTTTTATTTTGTATTTTTTCGTCTTACCATCACGGAATTAATTTCTTTTTGAAGATTAAGAAAGAGCTGAAATGGCTTAAAATAAATAATAATTGTTTTGATGGAACCTTCTACTCATAATTTACCATTGATACACGGTATAAACATAGCCTTAATGAATTAACTGACTTCTTTTACTTATTAAAATAAAATTCAAATTCAAATACAAAATAAAAAATCCCATTCTAAGGTCAAAAGTATAGTTTAAATTAAAGTAAAAAAATTTGCTTTATGTATACTTAAATCGTATAAATAGGGGTAAACGAGGTCTCTGATTTTTTATAGAAATTGTTTGTTACGTCAGAATCAGAAGAAACTAATTCTGTATGGAGAAACAAAATATCCCTCATTTTTTACACGAATAGATTTTTTATTTCAAAATAAAGGTTCTTGTCTTGTGGGGAATGATGCACAAATTTTTGGAATCCGGTACCAACAGGTATAATCCCCCTAGAACTACGTTTTCTTTCAGTCCTTTCAACCAATCAATACGACATCGTAGGTCAGCTTTTGCTAAAACTCGAGCAGTTTCTTGAAAACTTGCTTTAGATATGAAACTTTGGGTATTCAGGGAAGCCCTTGTTATTCCCAATAAGATTGCCCAATAATAGATCGATTCATCTAAAGCCCGCCCTGCTCGTTTCACTTGCAATAGTCCTATTAATTCCCCAGGTAAAAAAACATTAGACATTCCATCTTTAGAAACCCTTACTTTTGATGTTACTTGGTGTATAATAATCTCTATATGTCTATTATTGATCTATACCCCTTGGGATCAAAAAACCTTTTGGATCTTATTAACCAAAGAGATACGACTTTAGGCTCTGGTTAGCTCATCTCTTCTTCGTGTATACAAAATAGTAGACTTGACTAACTCAATTCTTAGGAAATCATGAATTAGATCATTTGTTCTTACCTCAACAAGAGAAGCATGAGCCCCTTCTTTTTCTTCTTGTTCCTAATTCACTACTAAGCAAGTTCAAACAAATTGACTATTTGTGTGATAAATTCTTTGAGTTAACTTGTTGTTTCCATGAGAAATAAAATTGACAAGTCAAAGTTGGAGATTATCCGCTTCTTGCAGGAGATCCTACGGGAAAAGTGTTACTAAATTTCTCCCTTCGTCCATTTCATATGCGACTGTAGGTCGAACCGAAACAAAATACTTTTCCTTGATTTTGAGATTTTTTTTCCATTGAACATAAACCTAATTTTTCCTTTTTTGATTCCTTAGAATCTTTTTTCTCTTTCTGGTGGAATCAAACTACCACCTAATATCTTATCCGCCTCTTCAGGAAATTGAATATCTCTGGAAAAGATTTTGAGTTCTGTATGGCTTTTTTCTCACTTGGACCAATCCACCAAGTTGACTTCTTGTATTTTTTGTGAGTTGTGTATCGACTCCAATATTACTATTGTCAAGTACCTTTAGGGATGAGGATCTCGGCAAGATATGCGGTTCTTGAAGAATGAAAAAAATGATCTACTTCTTTTTGGTATTTTAGACTAAATTCTTTTGTTCCTCGATGCTCAATAAAACCCCCTTTTTAAGGTAGAATCTTCCTCCGAGCTCCCATATTCGCCTTCTGAGTCTTCCTCTGAGTCTTCTTCTAAAGTCCCATATTCCTTCTCTGAGCCATCTTCAGAGCTCCCATATTCTTCTTCTGAGTCTTCCTCTAGGATTTCATATTCGCCCTCTCCCTCTCGGGTCCTATATTTGTTCTCTAGGCTCCCATATTCTTCCTCTGAGTCTTTCTCTAGAGTCCTATATTCGTCCTCTAGGATCCCATACTCATCTTCTAGGGTTTCATATTCGTCCTCTAGAGTCCTATATTCGTCTTCTAGGATTTCATATTCGCCCTCTCGGGTCCTATATTTGTTCTCTGGGCTCTCATATTCGTCTTCTGAGTCTTCCTCTCGAGTCCTATACTCTTCCTCTCGGGTCCGATATTCTTCCTCTCGAGTCCTATACTCTTCCTCTTGGGTCCGATATTCTTCCTCTAGGGTCCTATATCTAAATTTAACAATTCCTGAACCCCTTTTATCTTTTCTGTATCGTGGATCGTCAAAATAAGCAAAAATAGTATTTCTACGTAAAACACCCATAAAGGGTATTTCCATTGAAATACCCAAACAGGATATTCACTCTTTTCTTGTTCTTGATGATATTGTAATGGAACGACGAACCTATTTCTTCGCTTTTTCGCCAACAAATCCGAATTATCTTGAAGAATAGAAGGATAGAAACAATTCCAATGACCGTTGGATACGATTCGATCTGGCGTTAAATAATCAAGAATTTCCCTATCTTTTTTACCAAAAGTATCCAACAGTCTATGGCTTACTTGATCATTAGCCATTGAGAAGTCAAAGATATATCTTCCATCAACAGAAAAAGAATAAGTATTCATTTGATCTTGATCCTTGTGCAGTGAAAAGGATGCTATACTGGATCTGCACATACTTACTGACAATATCCATAAATGGCTTGTTTTTGGTAATCGACGAAGATTACCATATTGATATTCGGGCGCATGGTAAACATCAGTACTCCAGTGCATTTCCCCGTCTGATTCGGAATAAATATGCTTTTGTACCTTTTCTTTAAAATGCAAAGTGGACATTCCGGCACGAATCTCCGCAATTACTTGTTCAGATTCTACATATTGATCATTTTGCACTAGAATCAAGCTTTTCAACGGAATATTCACACTATGTAGAATATCCTGACTCTGAATAGTTACATGCAAGTCTATATAGCATAGAAAAGCAGGCTGCCCATGACGGGTACGTGTGGGGTGAACCAAATCCTCATTGAATTGGATTTTTCCATTCGAGGGGGATCGTATAAGGTCGGCAGTACCCCCTGTGAATACTCCACCAGTATGAAAAGTTCTTAATGTTAGTTGAGTCCCCGGCTCCCCAATTGATTGACCCGCAATAATACCTACAGCTTCCCCCAATTCGACCAGATCCCCATGAGTGGGACTCCGCCCATAACATAATTGACAGATCCAAGATGTGCTCCGGCAAGTAAAGGGGGTTCTAATATATATTGGTTGTGCTCGAAACGGTTGTGCTCGAAAGGCAGTTATGAATCGATTGACTAATCCAATTCCAATATCTTGATTTCGAGAAGCAATGCATCGTGAACCAATATGTATATCGTCTGCTAATACACGACCAATTAGTGTTTGGACAAAAAGTTTTTCCATCATCCCATTTTGAGGACTCATAGAAATACCTTGGATAGTACCACAATCTTTTCTACACACAATAATATGTTGAACTACTTCAATAAGTCTACGTGTAAGATAGCCAGCATCCGCTATTCTGTCAAAGAAAGTCCCTCGCGTAAATTGCTTTGAATAGGTAAATCAATCATTTGTCCTTGAGGATCCGCCATTAACCCTCTCATACCTACTAATTGGTGTACCTGAGATGCATTTCCTCTGGCTCCTGAAAAAGACATTAGATAGACTGGATTAGAAGGATCCGTTATTCGAAAATTCGAATTCATTTCTTGTTTCAAATATTCACTTGTAGCATACCATATCTCAACGGATTGGCGTAATTTTTCTACCGCGTGTACAGCTCCATAATAATAGTGTTTCTCCAAAAGAAAACTCTGTTGTTCCGCGTCTTGGACTAACCATCCTTTAGAGGGTATTGTTAAAAGATCCTTGATTCTATCTATAAGCTCCCAGTGCATCATAGGAACTAGAAAAATGGGGTTCTTTATCTTTCGTATACTTATAATAATTGTTATTATTGTAGTTTATTTTTTATTTGGAGAGTTTCCGCAACTATTATATCTATTTGCACAAATACCTCGACGGTTTCCAATCGTTAATACATAAAGTCCGATAAGCATGTCTTGGGTTGGCACGCAAATAGGATCTCCAATAGCGGGAGACAGGAGATTCATATGAGAAAACATAAGTAAACGGGCTTCCGCCTGAGCTTCCAAGGATAAAGGTAGGTGAACAGCCATTTGATCCCCATCAAAGTCCGCATTGAAACCCTTACACACTAATGGATGTAAACAAATAGTACGTCCCTCTACTAAAGTGGGTTGGAAAGCCTGTATGCCTAATCTATGCAGGGTAGGTGCTCTGTTCAACAGTACAGGATGTCCCCGCATAACTTCTTGAAGTATTTCCCATACAATGGGTTCCTTTTCCCAAATTTTCCTTTTAGCAATCCTGACATTAGAAGTAGCACGTTTCGTGATTAAATCGCGAATTACAAATAGCTAAAAAAGCTTTATTGCTATCTCTAGAGGTAATCCACATTGATGTAATGAAAGTGAAGGACCCACAGCAATGATAGAACGCCCCGAGTAATTGACCCATTTCCCAAGCAGAGTCTCATGAAACCTCCCCTCTTTACCCTCAATTACATATGAAAGTGATTTGTATACTTTATTATGACCATCCATCATCGGTTGCCCATGGGACCCACTATCAAGAAGTGTATCCATGACTTCTTGTACCAATTTTTTCTGGCACATTACTAAATCTACTGGTGCTAATTCACTTCATTTTAATAGATAGGCAAGGTTGTTGTTCCGACGGATAACTCTCTTATAAAGTTCATTAATATCTGAAGTCACTACTTTATCCCCAGATCTATAAACAATGGGTCTCAATTCGGGAGGAAGAACCGGTAATAAGCACAAAACCATCCATTCTGGTTCTACATTTGTTTGAATAAAATGTTTCGCCAATTGCATGCGTCTAATCAAAAAAACTTTTCTTATTCGTCTTTTTCTATCTTCCCATTCATCTCCACTATACCCCTCGTCTTCTAATTCCTTCCATTCAACCAAAGAATTCTCTATAATAATTCGCAAATCTAAATCCGCTAATTGTTCTCTAATAGCACCTGCTCCTGTTGCAATTTCCCGATTTCTAAATGTTGCAAAGCCTGGGGTAGAAAAAAGGAAGAAATACTGTGGTTACAGGATGAAATTTCATCTTCGAATAAAGCCTGGGCCTAGCAAAAGAGAAATCACCATATACTAGGCCCTCCAATTTCTTAAGGGGTTTATCTAAAAGATTTGCAATATAACTAGGAAGACCTTTCAAATACCACACATGAGTCACTGGACATGCTAGTTTGATGTATCCCATTTGATATCTTCGTATCCGAGAATCAACAAATTCTACCCCGCATTTTTGACAAAATCTTTCGTCTTCGTTTTCAGCTACGCTCGCTCGAGAGTTTCCACAAGCACAAATTCCGCTTTTTATGGGTCCAAAGATTCTTTCGCAAAACAATCCATCTTTTTTCTATTTTACCAGTTTTATAATGAAAAGTGGAGGGCCTTGTGACTTCGCCAACGACTTCCCCATTAGGTAGGATTTTTTTAGCCCAAGCCTTTATTTGTTGAGGGGAAACGAGTCCAATTTGAAGTTGTTTATGTTTATATTGGTCAATCATAAAATATAAATAAGAAAAAAAATTATATTTATTCCGATCAAACATGGGTTGGAAAGCCTGTATGCCTAATCTATGCAGGGTAGGTGCTCTGTTCAACAGTACAGGATGTCCCCGCATAACTTCTTGAAGTATTTCCCATACAATGGGTTCCTTTTCCCAAATTTTCCTTTTAGCAATCCTGACATTAGAAGTAGCACGTTTCGTGATTAAATCGCGAATTACAAATAGCTGAAAAAGCTTTATTGCTATCTCTAGAGGTAATCCACATTGATGTAATGAAAGCGAAGGACCCACAACAATGACAGAACGCCCCGAGTAATCGACCCGTTTCCCAAGCAGAGTCTCGCGAAACCTCCCCTCTTTACCCTCAATTACATCTGAAAGTGATTTGTATACTTTATTGTGACCATCCCTCATCGGTTGCCCGCGGGACCCACTATCAAGAAGTGTATCCACGGCTTCTTGTACCAATTTTTCCTGGCACATTACTAAATCTGCTGGTGCTAATTCACTTCTTTTTAATAGATAGGCAAGGTTGTTGTTCCGACGGATAACTCTCTTATAAAGTTCATTAATATCTGAAGTCACTACTTTATCCCCAGATCTATAAACAATGGGTCTCAATTCGGGAGGAAGAACCGGTAATAAGCACAAAACCATCCATTCTGGTTCTACATTTGTTTGAATAAAATGTTTCGCCAATTGCATGCGTCTAATCAAAAAAACTTTTCTTATTCGTCTTTTTCTATCTTCCCATTCATCTCCACTATACCCCTCGTCTTCTAATTCCTTCCATTCAACCAAAGAATTCTCTATAATAATTCGCAAATCTAAATCCGCTAATTGTTCTCTAATAGCACCTGCTCCTGTTGCAATTTCCCGATTTCTAAATGTTGCAAAGCCTGGGGTAGAAAAAAAGGGAGAAATACTGTGGTTACAGGATGAAATTTCATCTTCGAATAAACCCCGTAATCGTAAGAAAGTAGGTTTTTTAGCGCTGGGCCTAGCAAAAGAGAAATCACCATATACTAGGCCCTCCAATTTCTTAAGGGGTTTATCTAAAAGATTTGCAATATAACTAGGAAGACCTTTCAAATACCACACATGAGTCACTGGACATGCTAGTTTGATGTATCCCATTTGATATCTTCGTATCCGAGAATCAACAAATTCTACCCCGCATTTTTGACAAAATCTTTCGTCTTCGTTTTCAGCTACGCTCGCTCGAGAGTTTCCACAAGCACAAATTCCGCTTTTTATGGGTCCAAAGATTCTTTCGCAAAACAATCCATCTTTTTCTGGTTTATCGGTTTTATAATGAAAAGTGGAGGGCCTTGTGACTTCGCCAACGACTTCCCCATTAGGTAGGATTTTTTTAGCCCAAGCCTTTATTTGTTGAGGGGAAACGAGTCCAATTTGAAGTTGTTTATGTTTATATTGGTCAATCATAAAATAGAAATAAGAAAAAAATTTATATTTATTCCGATCAAACATCCTCCCTATTAACCCGGAAGTTCTTCTCAGATACAAGGAAATGGTTCAGTTCTAGAGCCAAAGATCGTAGTTCTCGAACGAGCACTCGAAAAGATTCTGGCGGATCCTCGTGATTAGGCACTCTTTTTCCCCAGATCGTAGCATTAAGTATTTCTTGGCGAGCTATAAGATGATCAGATTTATAAGTAAGTATCTCTTGTAAAATATGAGCAACACCAAATCCTTCTAAAGCCCAAACTTCCATTTCTCCTATTCGTTGTCCCCCTTGCTTGGCTCTTCCTCTAACGGGTTGTTGGGTAACAAGTGAGTAGGGCCCAGTAGAACGTCCATGAATTTTCTCATCAACTTGATGAATTAATTTTAAGATATAGGACTTCCCTATTAGAACAGGCTGTTCGAAGGGATCTCCTGTTCTTCCATCAAATATTCTGCTTTTTCCCGGGTACTCGGGTTCAAATACCCATGGATTTTTTGTTTGTTTACTGGCTTCATATAATTCCGAAAACACAAGTTTTCTTGAAGCCTCTTGCTCATATCTCTCATCAAAGGGTGCTATTCTATAATGTTTCTTTAGCAGATCCCCTGCTAATCCGAGCGAGCTTTCAAATATTTGTCCCACATTCATTCGTGAGGGTACTCCTAAGGGATTGAAGACCATATCAACAGGTGTTCCATCTTGCAAATAGGGCATATCTTGCCTAGGCAAAATTTTGGAAATGATCCCCTTATTCCCGTGTCTTCCGGCTACTTTATCCCCAACTTTGATTTCACGTTTCTGTAAAATATATACACGAACCATTATGTCAAAGGGGTCCCTCTGGATCCATTTCACATCGATAACGCGCCCTCTTCCACCTATAGGTAGTTTGAGAGAAGTTTCTTTTGAAGTGGATACCTCAAGACCAAAAATAGCCCGTAATAATCCAGCTTCCGCGATATACGACGATTCGCTCGCTATCTGAGGCGTTAATTTACCTACTAAAATATCGCCAGTTTCTACCCAGGATCCCAACCTCACAACTCCATTTCTGTCCAAATTGCGGAGTAAATGTTCTTCTAGATGTGGTATTTGTTTAGTGATTTTTTCAGCGGAGCCTTGGCTTGTCGTATCCGTCTGAATTTCATATTTTCGGATGTGAAAAGAAGTATAAATATCCTCATATACCAAACGTTCACTAATTAGTACTGCGTCTTCAAAATTGTAACCCTCCCAGGGCATATAAGCTACTAAAACGTTTTTTCCTAAAGCAAGTTCCCCGCCAACTGTAGCTGCTCCCTCCGCTAAAATTTGCCCTTTTTTAATGGATTTACCCCGCGGAACCCGAGGTTTTTGGTGCATACAAGTATTTTTGTTAGAGCGTCGATGGGCAACTAAAGGAATACTTATGGTCTTCCCACTACTTGATAAAAGGATCTTGTGACTATCACTAGAAATGATCTTTCCCTCGCGTTCGGCTATAACGGAAACCCTCGAATCTAGAGCTGTTTGTCGTTCCAATCCAGTTCCAACAATGCACTTCTCGGACCGAGAAAGTGGAACTGCTTGGCGCTGCATATTAGAACTCATTAAAGCCCGATTCGCATCATTATGCTCAATAAAAGGAATGAGAGAACCTCCAATAGAAAAATATTGGAAAGGAAAAATACTTCTAACATGAATCTGTTCCCATGCAATAGTCAGGAATTCTTGACGGTATCTAGCTGGAACAACCTGTTCTTCCTGAATACCCTGATTCAAGGACAAAGAATTTCCTGCTGCTATCATATAATATTCATCTCTATTTGGTGATAAATAAACTACCTGTCTCTCTTTTTTTTCTTTTGCTTTCTCAGATATTTCATAAAACGGACTCTCTATAGATCCCCACCAGTGATCAATTCTCGCATGAATAGCTAACGATCCGGTAAGTCCAACATTGATTCCTTCGGACGTGTCAATTGGACAAATACGCCCATAGTGACTCGGATGAATATCTCGGCTACGAAAACTTGCAGTTCTCCCCGTCAATCCTCCAGGACCCAAACAACTCACTTTTCGCCCATGAACCGTTTGTGTCAATGGATTGGTTTGATCAAAAACTTGAGCTAAGGGGTATGTGCCAAAAAAGGTCTCATAAGTAGTAATTAATAAAATCGAAGTTGAAGTTGGAGTTACCAAAGTTTGTGGAGTCGGTTTCGATTGACGTATGAATACTCTACGGATAGTTTTTTGAACCGCATGTTGTAAACGGCCAAGAGCCAGTCCGAATTGATCTTGTAACAGATCTGCAACCGAACGAATACGTTTATTTTTCAAGTGATTCATATCGTCATCGTCAAGTATACCCGTTCCAAATTTCATTCCAATCAAATGATCCGTAGCGGCCAATACATCTCGTGGTAACAAGAATGTATTGTTCTGAGGGATATCAAGATTCAGTCTCCGATTCATATTTCGTCGACCAACTCTTCCTAATTCACATTTTTGTTGAAAAAATTTCTTTTGTAATTCCTCGCATAAGGACTCCGAAAATACCAGGTCCCCACCTACACAAGCAAATTGTTGATAAAACTCCAAAATAGCTTTTTCTTTTGACTCAATCCTCTTCTTCTCCTTAGCATTCGGGAAAGACAAGAAAATTTCGGGGTAGGAAACATTATCTAAAATTTCTCTTAGATTCGAACCCATAGCTGATGATAGAACTAAAATAGATATCTTTTGTTTTCTACTCACGCGAGCCCATATCCTTTCTTTTTTATCAATTGCTAATTCCGACCTTCCTCCCCAATCTGATATTATAGTACCGGTGCATATAGAAATTCCCTTATGGTCTAATTCCGAGCGGTAGTAAATACCAGGACTTAGCAATATTTGATTGATCACAATTCGGTATATTCCATTTATTATAAAGGTTCCTAAGGAATTCATTATAGGAATGTTTCCAATAGAAATGGTTTGCTTTTGCACATCGAAACCAAAAATTAATCTCGCGGATACATATAATTCGGAAGAATAGGTGAGTGATTCATACACAGCATTCCTTTCTTTTATCGAGGGTTCTAGCAATTGATATCCTTTCGCAAATAATTGAAATGAAATTTCGTGATCTGGATCTTTAATTGTGGGAAACTTCTCAAGTTCTTCCGCCAAGCCTTGATTAATGAATCTACAAAATCCCTAGAATTGGATCTGACTAAATCCGGTATTGTGGACATTCCCTCATTTCCATTCTGGAGCATTTGAATCTTAAGTTTCCTATTTATAGAAAAAAAATTCCATTATCAGCTCACTCTTCATCAATCCCTACGGATCAATGTAGCAATCATGGAATCCATATTCTGTTTACTGAATCACATGAAATTCTAGGGAACCCCACATACATATTTCATATATGTATTTCATGCATATGAATAGAGACAATTTCGATGAAAGTTTGAATTTAGCAGGGGTCGAAATGGAATAAAAATGAATTGATAAAACAGTCCTAGAAAAAAATTCTGCCACTTAAATTTTATGATATTCTAAAAAGATTGGATAGCAAATATTTCTTGTTTTATCTCCTTTCTATGTGAAAGGGACCGTGACGCCTAAGAGGGGGGTGAATTAGGCACTTAAAAGTCTAACTCTAAACTATAGCCTCTTTTTCTACCCTTAGCAAAACCTATGCAAAAGATAAACCATCTAAATGTGCAACTATGGTTTTGCTAGTGTGTTACTATCTCTAACGCAAAAGGAGTTATGCAAACAATGTAAATGTGGAAGCTAAAGAGTAAGGTAGAGATATGCAAACTTCCATCGATGACTCTGGCATTTTTACCGAGGTATCGAGAAGCACGCAAGCTTCCCCCTAGTCCTCGTTGGAGCCCCTTGTAAGGAATCCCTTGCAAGGGCCAAGCTCCTAATTGGGTAACTCCATGGATAGCCTTGGGCCTTCCCCACCCACAATTGGGTCTCCGGTGTACCTTCCGGCAAGCCTCTCCTGGACCGCTCCCTGCCGTCTTCACTATCAAGCTTTTGGCCGAAACACCGCGGGCCTTGTCCCCTCAGGTACCCAGTGGCAGCCACACCACAAAAATGGTTGGTATGATCTCGTAAGACAACAAGCCCATCTGATGTACAACAATGGTGCGCGCAAGCACCGAGTGGTAAGAGGTATGTAAACCTAACTAAACACTAGGCCTAAACCTAGAGCAAGCACATAAGTGGTGGTCTAATCAACCTAAACACTTCGCAAAGCACCTACGCTAATCAACTAATGAATCACTAAGCACTATGCAAGTGGAGATCACTAAAATGGTGTATCAACACCCTTGGTATGTTTCCTCAACTCCACTCTACTCAAATGGCCAATTGGGGGGTCTATTTATAAGTCCCACTAAGAAAATAGCCATTGGGGACAAAACCTAGCTTTTTGCTACTGACCGGACGCTGCTATCGTCCTCGCCAGAAGCATCCGGTTGTCCCGACCGTTGAAGCTAGTGCGTTGATCGGACTCGGCGCTGAGTCTAGTCACTATCAATCGGACACGTCCAGTCGCACTGGCGCTGCTCTAGAACCTCTCTTGACTCGATCAGACATTACAGTTCCTACGTCCAGTCGATCACCCTCTAGCGTCCGGTCCGTGCTGAGCTATTGTCACGACAGTGAACAGTGTCATCGTCGCATCTAGTCACTTAAATCCTCAGCATCCGGTCGCTGCTACTGATGCCTGCTGTTGCCGAGCATCTTGATTGGACGCGTCCGGACGCTATGAGGACCGCGTCTGATAACCTTTGTGAAGCTCGTTTCTTCACGATCTTTTGTCCGGCTTGGTTCCTATCTTCATGCTTAGACTTTTCTTGATATCTTGGGTCTTCTCTTGTGCTTCTAGGGTCTTGCTTATGGTGTTGATCGTGGGATCATCATGTCGCCTTTGTCCAAGTCACGTCTTGCACCCTATTGAACTACAAAATAATTCCTTGCAAATTCATTAGTCCAATTTGGTTGTGTTGGTCATCAAATACCAAAATCCAAAGTAAATGGGCCTAGGGTCCATTTTCCTTACAATCTCCCCCTTTTTGGAGATTGATGACAACATGACCAAAATAAGCAAATAATAAAAATTTTGGAATTTAAAAACTATTTACTTGCTAGGATGCAATGCAAAGGGCAAGGTTATATGATGCTAAAAGATACCATATGTAGACATCTTTGAAAACTTATCTTGCCCTTGCAAATGTCCCCATATGGTATTATGGATTTAAACCTCCCCAAACTCCATAATCCACTATCCTCCCTTTCTCGGACCATTACTAGGCTTGCTTTTGGTCCTATAAATTCTTCTCATTTGGAATCAAACACCGAAAAGGAAGACATTAGTAGCACAAGGGAGGGTCAAACTTTGTGATCCTTTGTATGTGGAGTGGAATAGGTCACAAAATTTGACCACATTACATAGACTAAGATCCCCATAAATATATGCATACATATGATGGAGAATGTAGTTTATGCATAATTGGCAAATTAATGCTCAAGGGAGTTTAATCACTTGCAATAGGTGGTGGATATTTGAAGTATGGTGCTTAACTCTAGGGACTCCATTTTTCTTGCAATGAGACTACTACACACATGATAAGCTTGAAAAGGTGTTAGTCTTAAAGCATCCAACTTGTAGAGTAACCTCTCCCTAAATTTGTGCACACAAGTATGGAATACTTGTAGGAGACATGTACATTAATTTTAGAATAAAAAATACCACTTGAAAGATAACATCACATGAATGTGAGAATCATTTTTGAAAGTAATATTTGGGAGAAATTATCTATAATTTGGACTTTGGCACATATTAGATGAACAATTGTAAAACAAGTTATGTGTCGTGCTCCTAAACAATTTAAACCATGTAGGTTTGCTCTAAGGGTTAAAAATGAAACCGAGCAAGCCTACCATAAGATATACCTAGTGTATGCAAGACAAAAGATTAAACATGCAAATGCAAACCTAGGCATGAAAAAGGGACTAGATGCTCATTGAAATTGCAAGAAATTAAATCTAGTTACCTAAAATGGGAAGGGGAATTTGGGTCCATAGTATTCACTAACCCACTTGACAATTACCTTGTCCATAATGATGCACCCCATGAAATGCACCCATACATTGCCAAGTCTCCAAATTCCCCAAAGTCCATCGGACTTCTCACTTCCCTTTTGGGATACAAACCTTCGTGGTGCTCTTCATAATTGAAATGATCTCCTTTGGCACCCAAATGCATTTGGCCCCATTGTTGGCTTGCTTGTTCACCTTGATGGCCACCACCTTGTCATTTTTCTTCTTCTTTAAGAGATAAGGTGTGGAGGCCTTTTTGTCCACCTTGTTGGTGTAGGTGTTGGAGAGCTTGCTTGTTTCCTATTTGTTTTTCTCTTTTTTCTTAGCTCCTCCCCCATTCTTCACCTTGTACTCATAGGACTTGTGACCTTCCTGGTGGCATATGTAGCAAACCATGGTTTGTCCTACATCAAGCTTCTTCACTCCCTTGATGGTGTTTTCTTGATGAAGTTGAGCTTGCTCCGTCTTACCTTTCACTTGAGTCAAGTCCTTGGTGAGGTGAGCCACTTCTTGCTTGAGTTGCTCATTCTCTATTGCAACCTCTTGTGTGAATGTATGTACAACAACTTTCTCAACACAAAATTGGTTGCACAAGAGTGAGTCTAAACATAGATCATTGCAAGAAGTAGAGGCATCCTTTTTAAGTATGTAAAAAATTGAACCTTTCTTTTTAGGTGCCTTAGTGGGGGTAGAACTGACGGCTTCAAGATTAGCAACTTTATTAGTTAGCTCATCATAATGTTTGCACATAGTTTCCATTTTAGCAAGCAAACTTTTATAAGCATCTTGTGAGTTAGCTAACTTTTTCTTTAATTTTTTTATTTTTCTTTACAAGTTGCTCATCATTGATTGTGCAATTATTTGTGTTTGCACTCATCTCAAGTTGCTCAATTTTAGTAGATAGCTCCATATTAAGATTGGCAAAAGTTTTGTATTGTTCAAGCAAAGTAGCATAAGCTTGTTGTGAGCTATCTAGTTTTTCTTTTAATTTATCAGGCTTCTTTTGTTGACTAGTGCAACCTTTAGCAAAGTTAAGATTTTCTTGCACAATTTCATCACTATCATTGTCACTATCACTAGGGATAAGCTTTTTGTTACCCATGCCATAAGGCACACACGTGAGGTGCTTGATGATGAGTGCTTGTGCCCTCGCCTCTTGTGATAGTTTTCTTCTTCACTTGAAGAATTATCCCATGACCTTATTGATGTGAGGGCTTTGTTCTTGTGAAAGGATCAAGATGCCCAAGAGGGGGGGTGAATTGGACTAATTCTAAATTTTCTTGCAATAATCAAATCCTACGAATAGCCCAATTAACCCCTTATGCCTAGAAAAGTGTTTCTATCAAACTAACGCACAATGGACTTGCAACCTATGTTCCAAACTTACTCTAGTAAGGCAATTCTATGAATGTAAAGATAAGTATTGAATTGCACAAAGTAAATACTCAAAGTAAATGCTCAAACTAAAGAGAGAGAGGAACGCGGCGATGTTTTGCCAAGGTATCGGAGAGTCGTCACTCCCCACTAGTCCTCGTTGGAGCACCCGCGCAAGGGTGTAGCTCCCCCTTGATCCGCGCAAGGATCAAGTGCTCTCTATGGGTTGATTCTTTGACACTCCGTCGTGGCGAATCACCCAAAGCCGCTCACAACTTAAGTTGGGTCACCAACAAGCTTAGTCGGGTGATCACCAAGCTCCCAACCACCACCAAGCCATCTAGGTGATGGCGATCACCAAGAGTAACAAGCACGAACTCTCACTTGACCACGCGAAGCCTAATAAGAAGATGGATGCACACTTGGCTACTCTTGATTCACTAATGAGGCTACTCTCTTGGATTCTCAAATCTTAATCACCTCACTAGGACCTTGCTCTTCTTGGCACTCACAAACGTGTTTTTAGCTGTTGGAATGAGCAAAAGTCACTCCACACATGAGTGGAGCTTCTATTTATAAGGCAGCCTGAAAAATGAACCATTATGAGCTTCTGCGGGGTGACCGGACGCTCCGGTCATGTTGACCGGACGCTCCGGTCAGTTCAACCCGTGAACCAGTAAAAATGAGTTGATCGGACGCTGGCAGGGTCCGGTCAGCACTGACCGGACGCGTCCGGTCGCATGAAACCCTTACTGGGACCTTACTGGACTCGACCAAACGCTGAACCCTCAGTGTCCAGTCAGTACTGACCGGACGCGTCCAGTCGCAGATTCCCTTCTCTGGAACCTTACTGGAGTCGACCGGACGCTGCCTTTCAGCGTCCGGTCACTTGACCTCTCCAGCGTCCGGTCGCACCGAACATAGACAACTGATCAAATGAACTGATCGGACCCTGTGGCTAGCATCCGGTCGCACCGGGGCCAGCGTCCGGTCAGCATTTGACCCTCCATTCACTTCCAACTCTCGATCATATGTGAATGAAGTTTGCTCCAAAGGATCTTAGGCATTCATAGGAGCTACCTAGAGCTAGTTTTAATAAGTGTGCACCACACCTAACTCACTAGACTCAACTAGGTCAAGCTACCCATCCATACCCCCCTTAATAGTATGACAAAAGGAAAAACAAAGTCCTAAACTACTCTAAGTGTCCCTCCAACTCCAATCGACACTTAGAACTAGTTATCCTTAACCTTGTCGTCCATCCTTTGAAAACTAAAACAATTTCCATCGTAGGGGCATGACAACTTTGATTGCCCAATCGATCTCCATTACCATGACCTAACTCAATTGCCTCTACAAAACACACGTTAGTCATAGTAATCTTGTATTGTCATTAATCACCGAAATCCAACTAGGGGCCTAGATGCTTTTAATCTCCCCCTTTTTGGTGATTGATGACAATACCACCTTGAGTATGTGAAAGAGTGAGGTTTTTGATGGGCTTAGTTCATATAAGCTTTTGTCGATAAGAACAAAAGTGTTAGTCGAGCTTATATGACCCAAGCCAACATAATATACTCAAAGAATATGAATTAAGCATGAGTACAAGTAACAAAGCTCATTTGCATCGGAGTATAAACACAGAAACAAAGGAAAATGAGCATAACACAAGTGATATGACATATAAATAATGTAAAATAGCAAGTACACATGTCATATATCACAATCACGTAGATAGCACTATCACATATATATAATAGTATGCATGAAAGTAAACACACGAATGCATAAGTAATAGTGTATCACACAAATAAAACTCCAAATGTATATAAGCTAATACTAGATAATTAGCTCCCCCTGAGTCTACATACTCGAACCCTCTCCCCCTTTGGCATCAAACACCAAAACCTAAGGGTCGGTCAGTGGGGCTATAGCGGATGAGTCAGGCACTGAAGTGCGTGGGGGCAAGCTGGAACTGGGCACCATCATCATCTGACCCTGAGCTCTGAACTGACTGACCCTCTGTAGCAGGAAGTGTCACTAAAGCGGTCTGGGTCTGAGCTGGGGCTGGTGCTGCCTGTGAAGTTGCTAGTATGTCTGTCGTAGGATCTAAAGAGGCGACAGACGAGGGGAGGCTCTGAGTAGTCACTGCGACTGGGGCTGCTGTAGAAGGACCGGCAGTATGCATATGAGGCGGTGTAGGCATGCTAGTTAGCTCGCTAAAAGATGCTCTAAGACTCCTAGAGACTGACGTGTCATGCACAAATAGCGAGGGTGACTGCTCTAGTGAGAAGCCCGTGTGATATGGAGTGAACTGTGGGGCAACCACCGGTGAGGACAACCACTAGGACACCTGAACTGTAGGTGAAGCAAACTGAGCTAGAGGTTGTCCCTGACTCTGAAGCCCGCTGGGCTATATCGCTAGAGTCATCGTGGTGGAGGCAGGCTGAGCAAGCTAGGGCAAAGGCTGTGGCAGTGGGGCCCCAAGTGCTGTTAATACATGCTGCATAAAGCCCATAAGCTGCTGTTGCATGAGTATCTGTTGCTGATGCATCTACTACTACTGCTGCTGGAGAAGCTGCTGCTGCCTCTAGAACTCATCCTGACGAGCCTGGAACTGTGCGAAGTTGGTAGCGGTCTCTTATGCCTGTCATGCCTGTCGTGCCTGACCCTGCTGCATCCGCTCAAGAATGGCAATCAATGTGGGGTCCGTCTACGATGCTGGTGGAGCTAAGCTGGAACTGCTGGCCTCTGCATCATGTCTGCGTGGAGGCATCTGAGGAATCGGCAGATAGTCATTGTCGGTGTTTCGTACAAGCACCGGCAAGTAAATTTATAGTAATGCGCGTTAGGCTCGGATGGTGCGCTAAAGGACACAGGATTTATACTGGTTCGGGCGGAACGTCCCTACGTCCAGTTTGTTGCTGCTTGTGTTATTAGCACCGTGAATGGTCTGTAGTAAGGGATACAAACTGGCGAGAGAGGGATTGGTCCCAAGTCTCTGATCGAAGGATTGAAAGGTGGTCAAGAGCTTCGTAGCTGCTTGAATGTGTGTGTGAGTGCGTTCTATTGTTCGGTCCTATTTTTTCCGTCCTCCCTGATGGAGGAAGTGCATCCCCTTTTATAGATGAAGGGGCTAGCTTTACAAGGGTGAGGGCTCCAGGATGTGTACTCTACTTAGTCATGTGGCTCACGTTTACCTAGTCAGGTCCTCCATTCTGATGAGTGTGAAGGAAGATAAGTGCTTACCATGTTGTCGATGTCTCTGTAGGATGTCAGATTAATCACAGAATGCTGCCCGTAGGGTATGGGCTGTAGTATAGTGGTATTGACTTATGAGCCTCCCTCCAGCCTTGCTCCGCATGCCTTCTGGTTCCCATGATTCCTTGTTGGGAGAATTCGGGGTTGGGGTCCGGTGTAGCGCCGTGGCCAAGGCCTTCTAACTGAGAGGACCTGAGGGATTGGGAATAGGGCGCCGCTCCCTCGGGTCCACAGTGTGGTGACGGAATATCCGTCGTTCGTGGAGATAGCAAATCCATTCTTGGAGCGTAGCGGTTGTCATATATCTTCGTTGGGTTCCGTGTCCTAGAGCTAAAGACGGCGCCTACAACTCTACAGGGTGAGATGCACGCACCTATAATACCTTTTGGGCTCTGCGGTGCCCGGAAGGGTCTAAAGCATCAGTCCTGTCGTTCCCTGACAGTCCTTTTCCTGCCAGGGTGCAGGGTACGGTCGTTGGAGCCATGGTTGACCCGAACGTCTTGTCTCGTCCTGTACCCATCATTATGAGGGATAGATATCGATCAGGGCGAGGCTCGTTCTGGGCCGTCGGGTGAGGCGGAGACCAATCCCTATCTCTTGGGCGAGACTAACCCTATCCCTCCGGGATCGGGCGAGGTGAAATCCATCCCTTTGCCTTCGGGCGAGACCGAGCCCGCCTTATAGGCGTCGGGCGAGATGGAGATTAGCCTTGAGCTTTTGGGGCAAGGCAGGGTTATCCCACAAAGGCGTCGGGTGAGGCTGACCCCGCCCCTCCGGGGTTGGGCGAGATGGAAATCATCCCTCAGCCCTCGGGCGAGACCGAGCCCGCCCTCAAGGCGTCGGGCGAGACGGAGTTTATCCCTCGGCCCTCGGGCGAGACCGAGCCCGTCCCAAAGGTGTCGAGCGAGGCGGAACCAAACTCCTATCACTCGAACAAGGGATGACATGGAGCCCTTATGCGTCTAGAAGTTTTTCACGTTCGGTGGTTATCGGTTCCACCTTCTGGGGTACCCTAGTATTAGGTCCCCGACAGTAGCCCCCGAGACTCTAGGTGATTCGGGTAGAACCGCCTGGAGGGTGTTTTTGATTTCGTCGAAGCTAATTTGCCCGAGGGTGCGCGCGAGCGCACCCGATGGGTGTAGCCCCTGAGCCCTCGGGTGACTCGAGTAGAGTCGCCTGGGGGGTTGTATCGGCCCCTTCGCGGGTAAGGCTGAAGGACTTAGTTTTTCATCAACTAGGTGTTTTTCCAAGTGGGTCGTGGCGTCCCGTTCACTGGGGACTGATTCGGGGCCGTCCTAACTGGTACTTCTACCCTTGGTGGTGGATTGTTCATGGATTCCTTCTTAGTTGGGCCGGCCGGTGAGTTGCTGGGCCCTAGGTGGGCCAAAGAGAAAAGAACAGGCCTTTGTGGCTTGCGCTTCCCCGGTGGGAAGAGAGTCCGGATTCGCTTGGGGAAGGCGAACCGTCCGCCGAGATTTTTGGGATGAGAGGATAGGGACTGCGGGCGTGTGTCCCGCGACGTGACGCGGTGGTGCGCGTGGCAGGCCCAGAGATCGAGGCGGACGGTTGCCCTTCTCGCGTCCATCGCCCCCTATAAAACCGCGGGGTTCGCCCCTAGGGTCCCGTATTTTGCTCCCCTTCCTTTGCATTCTGAAACATCCACCGCCAATCTTCCCAGCCTCTCGCGCCCGCATCGCCACCATCGACTGGCCTGCGTTCGTGTTCCAGCCGCCATTAAGCTCGCGCCTGCCCTTCCCCCCTACTGCTTCAATGGAGTTGTGGGGCAGATCAAGCATCACTTCCCGGCGTCTGGAGGGCCTCGTCCGCCGTGGCCTTCTCCGCCCACTATCTGCCGTCCAGGAGTGGTTACTCCCCGGCGACGAGGGTGAGCTGGTGCCGCCTGAAGGGTATGTCGTCTCCTTTGCCATCTTCCATGAGCGGGGATTCGGGGTACCCGCGCATAGATTCCTTCGGGGGCTATTAGATTACTATGAGGTAGAGCTACAGCATCTCACTCCCAATGGGATTCAGCATATGGCGGCATTCGTTGCCCTGTGTGAGGGTTTCCTAGGGATCGATCCCCATTTTGATCTGTGGCGGTATTTCTTTAGCATTAGTCTGTCGAAGAGGAAGATTGGGGGGAAAGAAGTGAACGCGCCGATGGGGTGTGCCAGCATTCATCTGCGCCATACCCGGTCGAAGGGTTACCCGTACATGCATCTGGCTACATCCAACAAAGGATGGCATTCGCAGTGGTTTTATGTTAGGGATGATGTGAGTGCCACCCTACCGAAGTACACCAGACGTCTTATTGTGGATGCTCCGGAGTCGTGGGGCTGGGGCATCTAGTCTAAAGACAAGAAACATATCTCCGACCTTCTCTCCGCCCTCCATGCCCTGAAGGGTTGGGGTGTAAAGGGGTCAGGGATTATCGGCGCCTACCACGCGAGGAGGGTGGCACCACTGATGGCGCATGTGCTTCCCCTGCATCGGATGATGCCCGGGATATCATTCGAGGGGACGGTGCTCGTTGACGAGGCGCTCCCTTATTCAGAAGTGGCGCAGTGTATCAAGGAGGCGACGGAGCCGATGAAGGATTCTGCCGGTAGGGTCCTCGACATCGTGTATCCGGTGCCCGGGCATCCTCCAATGCGGCCGGAGCCTGGGTTCTTCGAATTCGTAAGCCCTGTTCTCCCGCACTCTTTTCTTTCTCCTGAATCTCTTTTTTAATACTTGCTTTTGTGATGTTGGGGCTAGCCGGGGGGGCTAGTCTTCAAGGATAGTCCAGCTCCACTGCCAAAGGACAAGGTTGTGGTGGCAGCGAATTGACTCACGGCCGAGCGAGACAAGAAAGCAAAGGAGGAGATGAAGAAGGCGAAACGACTGAAGCAGGAGGCATGGGATCGGGGAGAGGACATGAGCAGTGAGGATGACGATGATGATGATGACGATGATGACGACAACGAGGTAGCCGTCGACGTGGATTGGGGTGTCCTGGAGGATGAGGAAACGCTGACAAGTGGCCACCCACCTGTGCAGGGGCCCTTCGCTTTTCACGCAGAGGGAAGTGAATCAATGAGGTCAGTGGAGGCTGGTGAGTCCATCGCTTCGCACGGCATGCCGGCCGAGGATCGGTGGAACGGGGACACCGGGCTTGCTGCCGCCGGCCCTGAGGCGATCGTGGAGGAGGGTGGCACCGGAGCCGCGCCTGGCTCTGATGCCGCGCCCTACAAGGTGATGGAGGGGAGCAGCTCCGGTGCTACGCCCCGTGAGATAATGGAGGGGGACAACTTCGGTGCCGTGCCCGATGAGATGATGGAGGGGAGCGACCCCGGTGCCACGCCCAACGAGATGAACCCCCCTGCCCCAGAGCAGGGGGCAGGCACGAAACGGTCCCATCCGGATGAGTTAGGGCAGGGATCTGGGGATCCATCCCCAAAACACTTCCACCGGCCGAGGACATCAACGTAAGCTCTTGATTCCTCTGTTTTCATCCTTTTTCATTTTTATTTTGACTTAACGGTTATTACCTTTGTGTAGGTTCTTGCGGACGGGTCACCCCCTGGGGCTGGCGCCCAAGAAGAGTCTCGCCCTTCAAGCGAGACAGACGGCGTCGCCTGGAGTCGCCCCTGTTTCGGGCAGGAGTGGTGCCGACGTTGGGGCCGCGTTGGCCGAACCGACGGCGTCCATGGTGGCTCCCACGCCTGCGGAGGTTACTGAGCGAGCGGTTTCTTCCGTGGCGGGCGTGGAACAGCCGGCCGAGGACCGCATACCACCGGTGAAGGTGACCGTGACTGCGCCAAGCCAGGATCAGCCGGGCGCGATCGTGGTGGCACCCGAGGGCGTGGTGCAATCCGCGTCGCCAGGCACCCATGTGGATCCGCCCATGGCACCCGAAGCGGTCCAGACAGAGGAGGGTCCAGCCGGAGGGTCCTTGAGTGTGGCGGTGGTGCCGCATAGGGTCAGGAGGGAGCCGCCACCGGCCCCTTTGTCGGGAGGAAGCCGCTCCCCTACGCGGGGGGAGCTGCCGCTCTAGTGGATGGCTGCTCAGGACCCGACGTCGGCTCTTTTCTCGCTCGATGATCATTCCGAGAGTATGGAGCGAGAAGGTCTTGACATCGGGATCTTGACCATGCTGAACGCCCTGGACCAGGCCAGAGGAGCCCTCCGTGAGATCGTTATCCCTACCTCTCAGGTATTTTCTAGACTTTCTTTCTTCTTTCTTCGTGTGTTTGTGTGTTCTCGCATTTCTGATATCAGTCTTCTTCTTCTTCAGATTCTTGTTGCTCGTAGCCGGAAAAAATCCCAATTCCTCCGTGAGCAGAAGGCGGAGCGGGATCGCCTCTCCGAGGAGGCCCGACTGCAAGCAAACATGGCCACCCAGCTTGCTATCGTCCAGGAGCGGGAGGCCCAGGCACGTCAGGATGCGGAGGAGGCACACAGGATGTTCGAGGACCTGTCGGCGAGGTCTAAGCTGGATGGAGAGGAGATTGCCAGACTCCAAAAAGAGCGAGATGAGCTGCTGCAGAGGAATGCCGTGGCCAATGAGAAGGCCGGCGAAGTCCTGAAGGAGCTAGAGATGGAGCGGGACCTCCGGTGGAAGGCCGAGAGTAGGGCCACAGCCCTCCAGCAGAAGGTGGACGAGGACGTCGAGGTGGCCCGCTCTCTCCGGGCGGGGCTTGGTGACGCGGTGGAAGGAAGGTTGAGTGCTGAGAACGTCGCCACCAAGCTAGAGAAAGAGGCTGCCTATACACGAAGGGCCCTTCAGGCTGAGAGCGATGAGCACGATCTTCTACAAGCTGCGGTCGGGGTGGTCCTTAATGCCCTGAATGTGACGGAGCCGGTGGAGACCAGCCCGCTCGCGGCTCGCGTCGGAGGTATCACGGCTCGGGTGGGCCAACTTGAGGAGAGTGCCTTTCACGTCGGGATTACCCAGGCCTTCACCGTCGCCCACGCCCATTATGAGAAGGAAATAAACCTGAAGGTGATGAGTGAAGGCTTTCCGTCCACCTACGAGGATGAAGAGCTGGAGGAAATGGAGAAGATGGTCGCTCCCCTTGCGAAGAACCTGGCAGACAGTCCGAAAGAAATGGTTCTCCCTCCGCGGGAGTAATTAATCGAATAATTTTGAGAACAGCTTATATGTAATATGTGGACAAGTGTCGGTACTTTTCGAGTCTGGACGCCTTTCAAGCTTTTGCGTCTTAATTTCGTTTTGTTTGATTTTTTGCGATTTGATTTTTTACGGTCTTACCAATATGTTCCCCTGAATTATGCCGCTGATTATAATGTGAGGAGATTGAGGAGGTAGCTGTACCTTAACAGCCCCCGAGTAAGGTCCGACCCCCGCACCTGCTGGGGTCGGGTGTTACTGGAGACCGGAATCGTGGTTTTGGTGACAATGGATGTCATCGCAATAATCCCCGCCCTGTCTTCCAACAAAAATCCCAACTGGGGACTCTATGGGCTCGGCAAGGTGGGGCCTTTGTCCCTGCATTGTTTGGCCCGAGCCCCCGAGCCTTGTTAGGGTCTGATAGGGGTCGGCCGTTATTTGTGTGTTACCCCGTCCTCGGTTTTCGCAATCGAAGGGGCTGAGTGAACGACACTTGCCTCGACGGCTTGAGTACCGCGCTCAACGAGCTCGCTAATGGGTACGTTTGTGCAGAATCTGGGTCCATCATTTGCTGATGGGGTCGGCAGAGCCCTCTGGTGGCACTCCACAACTTCTTAACCTGCCTCCCAGCAGATGCCTGAGTCATTCGATAAGCTCAGGGGGCCCGATGGCCTCTCCTCGATGGAGATTCTGTGGGTTTGGCTCGAGGTTAGAATCGAACGAGAGAAGGTCGAGACGTCCCGGTTCGCTTCTGAGCGGGGTCGGGCAGGGCCGCTGGGGCTCGTCTCGGTTATCTCTCCCTGGCTCTGTTCGGCGTGAGGTGGCCTCGAGCCCTTTGCGGGCCGACCTTCGAACCTCAGCCTGTGGTTGCCTATATCGAAATGAGGCGACAGCCATTTCGTGGTGCGACACGAATCGTTGGGATGCAATTTTTTGCATATGAAATATTTTGAATGCAAGATTTAATTGAAAGTAAAGGCAGTGATGTTACCTTGGTGGTATAAGTGGCGGAAAAGCTCCTACCAGATGGGTTCGGGCCCTGACGTTTGTGACAAGGTTGGAAAAACCTGCGTAAGAATTGCTATTCTTTGTTTTCATGTCTCGGTGACAATCCGAGCTGTTCAATTAACTTGGGCAACCTAACAGCTTCTCCTTTGGGGGAGATTCTATAGGCGGACCCCTTCGATCCCTTCTTTGGGAAGGCAGACGTCGAAACTAGAGACGCGAGGGGCGTTGAGCATGATTTTTCTGGTGAATAGAAACACCGTAGCTATCGGGGCGTAGGGTTTGCTAGTTCGTCCAGTTTTACTCAAAGCTTTGTGCCTGTATGTCGCGCCCTTAGTTTCAAGCGTATGGAGGGGTCGGGTGGAGAGGATGCCTAGACTGGTAGTCATCCTCGGCAGCCCCCGAGTGATGTTCGCGTCCCTGCTATTTGACGGGGTCGGAATCTTGCGAACGAATTTTAACGCATAAAGTGAGAAAGCTGAGAGGTTTATCTTTCTTTGGTCGTTCATTCATCGTGTCTTCTGGGCCGAACGGCCGACCCAGGAGATCTGAAAGGTCCCGTCGTCGTGTCGTCCGTGGTCCTGCATGGGGAGGCAAAAAGTTGTCTGCCTATGTGGGTGCTTTCCCGGGAAGGGTGGTGGCACTTTCGACGTGACCCTCGGGGGTCTGCGTCATGTAGCATTCCCGGGAAGGGTGGTGGCTCCCCCTACTGGAATCTGAGCTGGAGAGTGATACAGGCTCCTCGTTGAGGAGCTCATAGAGGGTCTCCGTATCCCGCTCAATCGCCCCCATGAACTCGATGTCCATGGGTGGTTGAACCACACGTAGCGCCAGAAGGCGGCCAGCGGTTGCCGCAACGTTGCGGAGACCGAATGGAAACGCTGTCGGGGCACTCCATACGGACCCTTCCGGACACATGGTGGTGTTGTGAGAGGCCTCCTTGGGTGACGGGACTCCCCGGGAGTTGCCTGGTGGGCCCTCAAGCCTAAGACGGCTGAGGTTGATGGAAGGGGGAGATGGGGCGGCTGAGCGAGTCAGCGCCAGCTCTCCTCCTAATGTGATGATGAAATCCAGGTCGCCGAAACGCACGTGTGCGCCCGGGGCCCAGGTGATTGCGTGGGTGGCCATCCGAGACCTGATTTGGAACGCGCAAAGCTCCTACCTGGCACGCCAACTGTCGGTGTTTCGTACAAGCACCGGCAAGTAAATTTATAGTAATGCGCGTTAGGCTCGGATGGTGCGCTAAAGGACACATGATTTATACTGGTTCGGGCGGAACGTCCCTACGTCTAGTTTGTTGCTGCTTGTGTTATTAGCACCGTGAACGGTCTGTAGTAAGGGATACAAACTGGCGAGAGAGGGACTGGTCCCAAGTCTCTGATCGAAGGATTGAAAGGTGGTCAAGAGCTTCGTAGCTGCTTGAATGTGTGTGTGAGTGCGTTCTATTGTTCGGTCCTATTTTTTCCATCCTCCCTGATGGAGGAAGCGCATCCCCTTTTATAGATGAAGAGGCTGGCTTTACAAGGGTGAGGGCTCCAGGATGTGTACTCTACTTAGTCATGTGGCTCACGTTTACCTAGTCAGGTCCTCCATTCTGATGAGTGCGAAGGAAGATAAGTGCTTACCATGTTGTCGATGTCTCTGTAGGATGTCAGATTAATCACAGAATGCTGCCCGCAGGGTATGGGCTGTAGTACAGTGGTTTTGACTTATGAGCCTCCCTCCAGCCTTGCTCTGCACGCCTTCTGGTTCTCATGATTCCTTGTTGGGAGAATTCGGGGTCGGGGTCCGGTGTAGCGCCGTGGCCAAGGCCTTCTGACTGGGAGGACCTGAGGGATTGGGAATAGGGCACCGCTCCCTCGGGTCCATAGCGTGGTGACAGAATATCCGTCGTTCGTGGAGATAGCAAATCCGTTCTTGGAGCGTAGCGGTTGTCGTATATCTTCATTGGGTTCCATGTCCCAGAGCTGAAGACGGTGCCTACAACTCTACAGGGTGAGATGCACGCACCTGTAATACCTTTTGGGCTCTGCAGCACCCGGAAGGGTCTAAAGCATCAGTCCTGTCATTCCCTGGCAGTCCTTTTCCTGCCAGGGCGTAGGGTATGGTCGTTGGAGCCATGGTTGACCCGAACGTCTTGTCTCGTCCTGTACCCATCATTATGAGGGATAGATATCGATCAGGGCGAGGCTCGTTCTGGGCCGTCGGGTGAGGCGGAGACCAATCCCTATCTCTTGGGCGAGACTAACCCTATCCCTCTGGGATCGGGCGAGGCGGAATCCATCCCTTTGCCTTCGGGCGAGACCGAGCCCGCCCTATAGGCGTCGGGTGAGACGGAGATTAGCCTTGAGCTTTTGGGGCGAGGCAGGGTTATCCCACAAAGGCGTCGGGTGAGGCTAACCCCACCCCTCCGGGGTCGGGTGAGATGGAAATCATCCCTCAGCCCTCGGGCGAGACCGAGCCCGCCCTCAAGGCGTCGGGCGAGACGGAGTTTATCCCTCGGCCCTCGGGCGAGACCGAGCCCGTCCCAAAGGTGTCGAGCGAGGCGGAACCGAACTCCTGTCACTCGAACAAGGGATGACATGGAGCCCTTATGCGTCCAGAAGTTTTTCACGTTCGATGGTTATCGGTTCCACCTTCTGGGGTACCCTGGTATTAGGTCCCCGACAGTCATCATCCGAGCTATCACTAGACTCGGTCATCTCCTGCTATGCCTCAAGCCGCTCCTCCTCTGTAGCGGCTATTTCCCTAATGATCTCGTCCTGCTGAGTAGCTGACTCTGGAACATCTGGACGACGATTAGGACGAGCTGGTGCCTATGGAGTGTTGTGCCTGATCCTCTATGTAATGTTATATGCGGGAAACTCTATGGTGGCAGCCCTGTACTCTGCAACCAACTTAGGGGTCCTGACGTGCACACACTGTAGCATCAAGAATGTGACCCAATGTGCATAAGGAAGCTGTCGGCGACCCTTGAAGCTCTCAGCAATAGTATCCTCCACCTCTGATAGAAGGAGGTCCCAAATGTCGAACACGGTCTGCTGCATCAGGGCATTAAGGAGCTAGAGCTATAAGTGAGTAAGACCCTCCCTGTATCCCAACCTAGGAAGCAGTGTCCTCCTGATAATGGCCTCAAGCACATGAGCTATAGGAGTTAGGTCACTGGGGTTCCTGCTCGACCCCTCACCAAAGGGCTCCTTGAAACAATATCGCACCAGATCTATAGGGGGCACCAACCCTCCATGAGGACGCCTAGGAGGCTCCTACTATCCATAACATACCTCATGCAACTTGACAGGCTGATCCTGTAGTCTCAGTATCTCTCGGGCCCTGAAACTCATCACCCTGTAATCTCTGCCGTTGAATGCAAAGTGAATGAAGTTGTGATGTGGATCAATGTAGAGTGAAGCATAAAACTGCCAGACCCAAGATGGTACATATACTCCTGTCCGGCCAATCAGATCTATGAGCCCTAGCAAATATGACAAGTAGGGGCGAATGTGCTCTCCAGCTACTGCCATGATAGACTCTAAACTACAGACTCTCTATGATCTGAACACTGTCCCACTATTGATATAGTCATTGTAGAAGTCCTCCTAGAGAAGCATGTAGAAATCCTCAGCTGCTCTCTCATCCCTCCTCAGAGGGAACCACACATTGAACTCAACAAATCTCAATTGGCGAACCTGTCTGGCTATGGTGGCCCTCAAGTCGAGGTGTACCACTAGAGGCGGACCCTATGGTTTGGGCAGTGGGTGTGAACCCCTGTACTGTGTAGCTAGCCTCGGTGGAACTGTGGCACTGGTACGACTAGAGCGGCGTAGCTGGGGTGCCAGCGCGGTCTCCTCGGCCTGCTGACCCTCCTGAGTCTCCTAAACTGGCTAAGGCTCTGCTGGTGGGGGCTGCTGCTGTGCCTCCTGCTGGGACTCCCCCTAAGGTCGAGCCTCCTCGATAGCCAGTCGATGTCCTGCCATCATGATAGTCCTAGGTGGACCACCATGAATACGCTCAGCCTCCTCAACTGCTGCCCTCTGTGCTGGTGTGAGTTGTGGATCTACTATGATAACACCACTACAAGCGCCTCCTCTCTCGGCACGCTCTACGGCCTCTACAATAGCTGCTGCTCTCGTTGTCTCTGCATCGAGGTACTTGTGCTTCTTGGATGTCACCTACTTAGTTGCTTTGCCTTTCGATCCTGTAGGCTAGCGAGGTGTGGGCCTCCAGTCATCATCACCCAGACCACCACCAATGTTCTTGGTGCGAGCCATCTAATCTGTCAAGAGGGTGAACTACCGCTGATGAAGATCAACTGTCAAATTGACACTCCCGAGGCTTGGCCTTGATCCTTACTCGTGAGCTTGGCTCCAAGTTGACTACCAACTGTCACAAGAACTTCAACGGCACTGACTCGCTGCACGATAGAATAGATGGATATACGAATAAATACAATATATCTAATAGATGTGAAAGTCCTAGGAAGCAAGCAATGTAGGTGCGAAATTGAGACAATGGGCAAGCTACCTGATGAATCGGCGATCCAAGAAAAGGAAATGTGTCACACGGGGAACCTCGGAACCGACTAGGGTTGGGGATCGTGAACCACCTCATAGAATTCGGTGGCCCTGGATGATTTAGGTCAATGCATTGAGATTGAACTAGGTCATACACGAAGCAATTTGAGAAAAATGGATTTTCCCTTACCAGCAAGGAGGGAGAGCTAGGGCACGACTGCTGCTCTCGGTGGCAGAGAAGTCGACAGCGGCGCTGAGTCACTGGAGATACTCGAGTCAGGCGAGCGCATGAGGAGGCTCGCTTGGCGGACTAGATGCGCGGAGAGGCTCGGCTGTGGGCTCCTCTGCGGTGGCGCAGTGGTGAGCGTGGCTGGCTCAGGGAGCACGGCACGGGACTGCGGTGGCGTGGCGAGCTTGGGCGCGGGAGCGGTGGTGCTGGCATGGGCTTGGCGAGGTACGGCGGCGCGGGTTAAGTCAAGGAGAGACACGAGGGATGCGGTTTAAATGAGGACCCCCAATGTGACAAGAAAGGAAATGGAAAAAGAGTCCTGAAGCCGCGCGGGATCCACTGACCGGACGCTCCGGTGGTAGCGACCGGACGCTACCACCTAGCGTCCGGTCGATTCCAGAGAGGTCCAATTCCTCTAGAATCGGGACCGGACACGTCCGGTGGTCCATGACCGAATGTAGGTAGGGTCCGGTTAGTACAACTTGTTCTTCCTTCGATTGACCAAATGCTAGATCCCCTCCTGACCGGACGCACAAACGCAGCATCTGGTCACTCCTTCTGCAGCAGTTCACCTCCTGTGAACTGACCGGACGCTGGACAGCAGCGTCCGGTGCAACGCTCGGTGCACCTTTTTCAGCAAATCTTCAAAGTCCCTTCGTGCTGCCTGTTCCCAATCAAGTCCCAACTTGAATAAGATCCAAATAAACACCAATTGGGACTGATGTGAGTGACCTCTCTCAAACCCTCATATTTTTCAAAATATTTTGCCTTAGGCTATTATTCTTTTTTAAGAAAATAGGCAATAAGAGGGCAAATAGAACAAAACGACAAAACAACATTCATGCATATGCAATACTTGAAAGTAAATCTAGTTGCTTGTCAAGTTTGATCTTCACACGCTTTTCGGCGGTTATCTTAACCATGTTAGACAAGCCCTATATGCATTGCCAAAAATTAAACATGTTGTATATTACAATGAATGCAAGGGACAACACAAGCTCAATTTTTAGTGAAGTTACTAAAATCAAGCACATTGAGCTCATTCCGCAATCTACAAAATGTAGCCTCACCTAGCGGTTTAGTGAAGATATCCGCTAATTGATCTTCGGTTCTTACACCTTCTAGTGATATATCATTTTTAGTAATATGATCTCTTAAAAAGTGATGGCCGATATCTATGTGCTTGGTGCGAGAGTGTTGAACCAGATTATTTGCAAGTTTTACCGCATTT
Organism: Miscanthus floridulus; assembly: GCF_019320115.1. Taxonomy (NCBI): domain Eukaryota; kingdom Viridiplantae; phylum Streptophyta; class Magnoliopsida; order Poales; family Poaceae; genus Miscanthus; species Miscanthus floridulus. The sequence continues at coordinate 65,390,182 of NC_089592.1, read as the reverse complement.
TCATTATCACACAAAAGAGGTACTTTTTCTAGAACTACACCATAGTCTAGCAAAGTTTGTTTCATGTATAATATTTGTGCACAACAAGCACCCGCGGCAATGTATTCCGCTTCGGTGGTGAACAAAGCCACACTATTTTGTTTCTTGGAGGACCAAGACATAAGTGATCTACCAAGCAAATGGCACCCTCCGAATATGCTTTTTCTATCAACTTTGCATCCGGCATAATCCAAATCGGAATAGCCAACTAACTCAAATATAGCTCCTTTGGGATACCAAAGGCCAATGCTTGGTGTGTGCTTAAGATACCTAAGGATTCTTTTTACAGCAATTAAATGTGTTTCCTTAGGACTAGCTTGAAATTTAGCACACATACACACACTAAACATGATGTCGGGCCTAGATGCGGTTAAATATAACAAGCTACCAATCATAGAATGGTAGAGAGTTTGATCAACTGGGTTACCTCCCTTATCTAGGTTGAGATGTCCATTGGTAGGCATTGGTGTCTTGATTGGCTTACATTCATCCATCTTGAATCTCTTGAGAAGATCTTTTGTGTATTTCTCTTGAGAGATGAAGATGCCTTCTTTCATTTGCTTGACTTGAAAAACCAAGAAAGAATGTAAGCTCACCAATCATGGACATCTCGAACTCCTTCGACATCAATTCACCAAATTCTTTGCATGAGTCTTCATTTGATGATCCAAAGATGATATCATCAACATATACTTGACAAATGAAGATATGTCCATCAAGCTTCTTGGTGAATAGTGTGGTGTCGACCTTCCCAATGGTGAAGCCCTTCTCAATGAGGAAGTCCCGAAGGTGCTCATACCAAGCTCTTGGGGCTTGCTTAAGCCCATATAGTGCCTTGGACAACCTATAAACATGATTAGGATATCTAGGGTCTTCAAACCCAGGAGGTTGATCAACATAGACTAGTTTATTAATAAAGCCATTTAAAAATTCACTTTTCACATCCATTTGATATAGTTTCATTTCATGATATGATGCATATGCAAGAAGGATATGGATGGCTTCTAATCTTGCAACCGGTGCAAAGGTCTCTCCAAAATCCAAACCTTCAACTTGAGAGAACCCCTTTGCAACTAGTCTTGCCTTGTTCCTCACAATAACACCTTGATCATCTTGCTTGTTGTGGAACACCCACTTCGTTCCAATGACTCTTGCACCTTTTGGTCGCTCTTCAAGAGTCCAAACTTCATTGCGAGTGAAGTTGTTCAACTCTTCATGCATGGCATTGATCCAATCTGGATCTTTAAGAGTTTCTTCTACCTTGGTAGGCTCATAGCAAGAGACAAAAGAGTGATGAGCAATAAATGAAGTAAGTTTTTGAGATTGAGTCATTACACCCTTTGATGGACTCCCTATGATGATATCTTGTGGATGATCTTGTAGGAGAGGTGTATTTCTTCTATTGACCACTTGGGGAGGAGGTTGTGGAGCATCAACATCTTGTGCTTGTATCACCATTTGCTCATGGGAGATATGAGTATCTTCATTTTCTACTCTCCCATCTTTTTCACTATCTTGTGGTACACTTGATGAAGAAGGTTGATCAATGATTTGTACATCATCTTCATCATCTTTTGGCTTGATGTCTCCCACCAGAATATTCTTCATAACCTCCCTCAATGGTTCATCACCTACATCATCAAGATTCTCATATGCTCCTTGGGAGCCATTAGATTCATCAAATTCCACATCATATGTTTCTTCAACCAAGCCGGTGGCATGATTAAATACTCTATATGCTTTGGAATTTGATGAGTAACCAACAAGAAAACTAATATCACAACATCTTTGGAACTTCCCTAGGTGTTGCCGCTTCTTGTAGATGTAGCATTTGCAACCAAACACCCTAAAGAAGAAGACGTCCGGCTTCTTCCCATTGAGCAACTCATAAGGTATCTTGCCAAGGAACTTTTGAAGGAATATGTGGTTTAATGCATAGCATGCGGTGTTGATTGCTTCCGCCCATAGAGCTTTGGGGGTGTTGTACTCATCTAGCATTGTCCTTGCAAGAGTGATCAAAGTCCGGTTCTTCCTCTCAACTACACCATTTTGTTGAGGAGTATAAGTTGCGGATACTTCATGCTTGATCCCAACTTCATCACAATAGGCTTCAATATTTGTGTTGTCAAATTCTTTCCCATTGTCACTTCTAATCTTCTTGAGCTTCACTTCAAATTCATTTTGAGCTCTCTTGGTAAACCTCTTGAAGCAAGATGCAACTTTGGATTTGTCATGAAGAAAGAACACCCATGTATACCTTGAATAGTCATCCACAATCACAAGACAATAGAGATTTCCTCCCAAACTCTTGTATGTTGTTGGTCCAAATAAATCCATGTGTAGGAGTTCTAGCACTCTTGTGGTTGACATAAAAGCTTTGGTTGGATGAGTGTTTGCAACTTGCTTGCTGGCTTGACATGCACTACAAAGCTTGTCCTTTTCAAACTTCAATCCTTCAAAACATCTCTTTGGCTTTGGCTTTGGCTTTGATTGTTGTTGTTGAGCTTGAGCCTTCTTCTTCTCTACACTTGCTACATATCCAATCCCACTTCTATCCATCTTCATGACGGTGTTCATGAGTAGCTCGCTTTGGAGATGCTTGCCTCTAGCAAACTTGCTCAATCCCACCTTGAGATGCTCTTTCTCCATCTTGAGCTTCTTGTTCTCTTCCTTGAGAACATCATTGTTCTTCTCTTCCTTGAGCTTCTTGTTTTCTTCTTTGAGCTTCTCATTCTAAAGGATCAACTCTTTGTCATGATCAAGAGTTTCTAGCACAATGGTGTTGTGGCTCTTCATCTCTTCAAGATCTTTCATGAGCTTCTCATTATCACTCTTGAGCTTGACATACTCATCATAGTCATTGCACTCAACCACTTGCTTGCCTTTGCTACTAGATCCATGCTCAATGCTTTCATCAATTAAATCATCACATAAAGTAGCTATATCAATCTTGACAACATGGTTAGTAGCATCATGTGGCTCATTTGGTAAAAATTCTTGAGCAATAACAAGAGTATCATGATTAATCTTAAGAGTAGTGTATTCATTTTTTAGCTTGTTGTGGCTAGTAATGAGGTCATTGTGCACCCACTCAAGTTTGTCATGTTTATCTTTAAGCTCTTTCTTGGAAGATTTGAGTTCCTTGAGTTTGGATGATATAGCATCATTAGTTTCTCTAAGCTTATCATTAGCCTTTTCCAATGTATCACACTTAGCTAAGAGTGAATCATTTTTAGCATCAAGCTTTTCATTGGTAGCTCTACTCTTTCTAATGATCTTAGTGTATTTTCTTAGTATTTTGACAAGATCATCATATGTAGGTGAATCATCATCATCGCTATCGCTATCATTATCACTAGCATGCTCATCATCACTACTATCATCACTCTTAGTTACCTTGCATTCACCCTTGGCCATAAGGCATAGGTGTGTAGAGGATGATGGTGATGGTGGCGGTGAAGATGCAAGATCAATAGCAATGGCGGCCACCTTTTCATAGTCACTATCATCATCGGATGATCCACTTGATGAATCAATGTCCGTGAGCCAATCACCGACAATGTAGGCCTTTCCACTCTTCTTCTTCTTATGGAAATCCCTCTTCTTGCCATCTCTCTTCTTGTATGGCTTGTTCTTTTTCTTCTCATCTTCATCTTTATTGCTTGAGTCATCTTTCTTGCCCTTGTTCTTGTTCTTGAACTTGTCTTTCTTGGGCTTTGTGCATTGATGAGCTAGATGGCCAAGTTCGCCACAATTGTAGCAATCCATCTCGGAGATTGGCTTTCTTCTTGAGCTAGTGAAGAACTTCTTCTTCTTGCTGTCAAACTTGATGCCACTCTTGTTTAGCTTCTTTAGCATCTTAGTGGACTTCTTCACCATGAGAGCAAGACTTTCTTCATCATCTTCATCACTTGAGCTCTCATACTCAAGTCTTGCTTTGCCCTTATCTTGGCTAGCTTTGAATGCTAAATCCTTCTCTTTCTTCTTTGTAGAGGATGAGCCGTCTTGTGGTGTGATGTGCATGTACATCTCATGAGCATTGATCTTTCCCAAGATTTGTGTTGGTGTAGCAGCGGAAAGATCACCATGATGTAGCACGGTCACAATATGCCTATATTTGTCAATGGGGAGGACACTTAAGATCTTTCTCACAACGTCGGATGGTGACATTTGAGTAAGTCCAAGCCCATTGACTTCCTCTACAAGAACATTTAAACAAGAATGCATTTCATTAGCACTTTCTTTGGAAAGCATCTCAAATGAATTTAGCTTTTTAATCACAAGATGATAGCATTCCTCATGCTCACTCTTGGTTCTCTCATGGAGCGCACAAACGTCTGACCATAGTGCATGGGCGTCTTTGTGATTCCTTACATGATTGAACACATCTTTGCAAAGGCCTCTAAAGATGGTGTTGTGAGCCTTTGCATTCCATTTTTCATAATTAACCTCATCGCCTTGTAGGTTAGTAGCATTTTGAGGTTTTGGGAAGCCTTGCGAGGCGGCTCTAAGAATACCAATGTCTAGAGCTTCTAAGTATGCCTCCATGCGGATTTTCCAATATGGAAAGTCATCTCCCTCAAAGATAGGAGGAGGTCCATCCCCGTGAGACATCTTGCTCTAAGCGGTTAAGCTTAAAAACGTGAGCATGAGGCAACCTATGTTCCAAACTTACTCTAGCATGGCAATTCTATGAATGTAAAGATAAGTATTGAATTGCACAAAGTAAATACTCAAAGTAAATGCTCAAAGTAAATGCTTAAAGTAAAGAGAGAGAGGAACACGGCGATGTTTTGCTGAGGTATCGGAGAGTTGCCACTCCCCACTAGTTCTCGTTGGAGCACCTGCGCAAGGGTGTAGCTCCCCCTTGATCCGAGCAAGGATCAAGTGCTCTCTATGGGTTGATTCTTTGACACTCTATCATGGTGAATCACCCAAAGCCGCTCACAACTTGAGTTGGGTCACCAACAAGCTCCGTCGGGTGATCACCAAGCTCCCAACCACCACCAAGCCATCTAGGTGATGTCGATCACCAAGAGTAACAAGCACGAACTCTCACTTGACCACGCGAAGCCTAATGAGAAGATGGATGCACACTTGGCTACTCTTGATTCACTAATGAGGCTACTCTCTTGGATTCTCAAATCTCAATCACCTCACTAGGATCTTGCTCTTCTTGGCACTCACAAACGTGTTTCTCAGCTATTGGAATGAGCAAAAGTGACTCCACACATGAGTGGAGCTTCTATTTATAAGGTAGCCTAAAAAACAAACCGTTATGAGCTTCTGCGGGGTGACCGGACACTTCGGTCATGTTGACCGGACGCTCCGGTCAGTTCAACCCGCGAACCAGTAAAAATGAGTTGACCAGATGCTGGCAGGGTCCGGTCAGCACTGACCAGATGCGTCCAGTCGCATGAAACCCTTACTGGGACCTTACTGGACTAGACCGAATGCTGAACCCTCAGGGTCCGGTTAGTACTGACCGGACATGTCCGGTCGCAGATTCCCTTCTCTGGAACCTTACTGGAGTCGACCGGACGCTGCCTTTCAGCGTCCGATCACTTGACCTCTCCAGCGTCCGGTCGCACCGAACACAGACAACTGATCAAATGAACTGATCGGACCCTGTGGCTAGCATCCGGTCGCACCGGGGCCAGCGTCCGGTCAGCATTTGACCCTCCATTCACTTCCAACTCTCGATCATATGTGAATGAAGTTTGCTCCAAAGGATCTTAGGCATTCATAGGAGCTACCTAGAGCTAGTTTTAATAAGTGTGCACCACACCTAACTCACTAGACTCAACTAGGTCAAGCTACCCGTCCATACCCCCCTTAATAGTACGGCAAAAGGAAAAACAAAGTCCTAAACTACTCTAAGTGTCCCTCCAACTCCAATCGACACTTAGAACTAGTCATCCTTAACCTTGTCGTCCATCCTTTGAAAACTGAAATGATTTCCATCGTAGGGGCATGACAACTTTGATTGCCTAATCGATCTCCATTGCCATAACCTAACTCAATTGCCTCTGCAAAACACACATTAGTCATAGTAATCTTGTATTGTCATTAATCACCGAAATCCAACTAGGGGCCTAGATGCTTTCACCTTGCATGCCTTCTTCTGTGTCTTAGGTGTGGGATGGTTTGGAAAAACTTCCACAAAGTGCCCCAACTCGCCGCATCCATAGCTTCCTTTCTTTCTTTGCTCATTTCTTTGATTGGTGAAGATGAAATCTTGAATTTGGATGGGCACACCTTGATATTGAGCCTTTGGATCATCTTCTCCACCTTGTTGATAAGTTTGATTGATTCTTCATCAAGGTCAGAGGTAGAGGAGGAAGATTGATCATCATCACTTGAATCTTCATCATCCTCATCTTCTTCTTCATCTTCACTTAAGGAGCTTGAGCTTGAGCTTGTCTCAACTTGCTTGCCCTTCATCTTCTTTTTCTCACTACATGTGAGAGCTTTGTCTTTGCTTGATGAAGAGGCTTCTTCTTGACCCATCTTGCGTGACATTTCAAATGTCACTATCTTGCCAATGACTATGGCTAGGGTCATAGTGCTCAAGTCCTCCATATTGTGAAGGATGGTGATGATGCTTGTATATTAATTTTGTGGTAGCACAGAGATGATCTTCATCATGATGTCCGCATCATCTAGCTTTGTTAATCCTATTGAATGGAGCTCATTGATAATTAGATTCAAATGAGAATACATATCATGAACAAGCTCATCATCATTCATTTTAAAGGAATCATAATTTTGTTTAGCTAGACAATGTTTTTGCTCATGTATGGAGCTCTTGGAGTTTTAACCAAATTTTATGTGTTGTATTTAAAGTGAACACTTGGTTAAACACATCCATGCTAAAAGATTCAAACAAGCAATTTTTATCTCTAGCATTGAAATGAATTTCTATTTCTTCACTCTTTGTGGGTTTATCGGGATTCTTAATGGGTTTCATCCTATCACGAGTGACTCTCCAAACACCCAAATCTACCACCTCAAGGTGACAAGCCATTCTAGCTTTATAGTAAGGGAAGTTAGTGTCGTCAAAGTGCGGAGGCCTAGAGGTATCCATCCCAACCACTCTAAATAGCATTGGCTCAACGGCGGTGAAGCCAAAGGTCTAAATTAAGCCAACTGGCTCTTATACCAATTAAAAGGGACCGTGATGCCTATAAGGTGGGTGAATTAGGCAACTTAAAAGTCTAACTCTAAACTATGGCCTCTTTTTCTACCCTTAGCAAAACCTATGCAAAAGATAAACCATCTAAGTGTGCAACTATGGTTTTGCTAGTGTGTTGCTATCTCTACCACAAAAGGAGTTATGCAAACAATGTAAATGTGGAAGCTAAAGAGTAAAATAGATATATACAAACTCTCATTGACCCCTCCGATATTTTTACTGAGGTATCGAGAAGCGCGCAAGCTCTCCCCCTAGTCCTCATTGGAGCCCCTCACAAGGAATCCCTCGCAAGGGCCAAGCTCTTGGTTGGGTAACTCTGTGGATAGCCCTAGGCCTTCTCCATGTGCCAGTGAGTCTCCGGTGTGCCTTCTAGCAAGCCTCTCCTGGACCGCTCTCTGTCGTCTTTACTATCAAGCTTCCGACCGAAACTCCACGGGCCTTATTCCTTCCGGTACCCGGTGGCGGCCACACCACAAACGTGGTTGGTGTGATCTCACAAGACTACAAGCCCCTTTAATGTACAACAATGGTGTGCACAAGCACCGAGTGGTAAGAGATATGCAAACCTCACTAAATACTAGGCCTAAACCTAGAACAAGTGCATAAGCGGTGGTCTAATCAACCTAAGCACTTCGCAAAGCACCTACGCTAATCACCTAATGAATCACTAAGCACTATGCAAGTGGAGATCACTAAAATATTATATCAACACCCTTGGTATGTTTCCTTAGCTCCACTCTACTCAAATAGTCGGTTAGGGTCTATTTATAAGACCCACTAAGAAAGTAGCCGCTGGGGACGAAACCCAACTTTCTTCTACTGACCGAACGCTGCTGTTGTCCTGACCGGACGTGTCTAGTCGTCTCAACCATTGAAGCTAGCGCGTTGATCGGACTCAGCACTGAGTCCGGTCACTATCGATCAGACGCGTCCGGTCATGATGGCACCGCTCTAGAACCTTTTTGGACTTGATCGGACACTGTAATTCCTGCGTCCGATCAGTACTGAGCTATTGTCGCGATAATGAATAGTGTCATCGTCGCATCCAGTCACTTGAATCCTCAGCGTTCGGTTGCTGCTGCTGATGCTTGCTATTGCCGAGCATTTTGATCGGACGTGTCCGATCGCTATAAGGACCGCGTCCGATCACCTCTATGAAGCTCGTTTCTTCGTGATCTTACGTTCGGCTTGATTTCTATCTCCATGCTTAGACTTTGCTTGATATCTTGGGTCTTCTCTTGTGCTTTAGGAACTTGCTTATGGTGTTGATCGTGGGATCATCATGTCGCCTTTGTCCAAGTCACGTCTTACATCCTATTGAACTATAAAACAATTACTTGCAAATTCATTAGTCCAATTTGGTTGTGTTGGTCATCAAACATCAAAATCCAAAGTAAGTGGGTCTAGGATCTATTTTCCTTACACTATGAAAGGGATAAAGCCATAATAATTTATAAGCACTAGAAAGTTTGACTTTAGTTCGATTTAGAATAGCACGCTTAGTTTCTTTTTCAAAAAGAATTTAAAGGGTCTTTTTTGTTTCATAGTAGTAGAATTACTAGAAAATAAAGGATTTCGTTGTAGAATACTAAAATAAAGATAAAGTACTTTATTTTTTAAATACTTGCCAATCAAGTTATCCACCTATCTACATATCATTTCTTTTATCGTAATTGCACTTAGGTGGGCCAAGAAGGTCAGGCTATAATCTATATCAGACCAAATTCCCTCTTTTTTTATTCAAGATATTTAATGCAATGAAAAATTAAAGCACGATTCCCCATAGGGATATGTACGTAAGGGGGATCTATAGATAATAATGTTGTTCGGACCTGGAGTTTCCCTATATACAGATTAGGGAAACATTTATTCTTATTCTATTTTATTATACCATTCAAAATAATGAGGGGGAATACCAATTTAAGAGTCGTTCACTACTGCAATTCAAAAAAAAATATTAATTATATTATATTATAGAAAGAAGCGGGAAACATTTATCAAGAATTTTGCAGCTTGGGACTGGAAATCCACTTTTTCTTCTTTGTCATCTCAATAGAATAGAAAGAAGCGGGAAGTTTTCTAGTGTTAGCAATGTGTGTTTTAAGATAGAATCCATCGAGGAGAATAAGTGAAACTGGATCCAAAAACAGAAATCAATTTTTTGAAAAAGATTCGAAAAAAGAAAGTAAGTAGAATTAGATTCAAGAAAAAAGAAAACAAAGGTTTTAGTAATTAGTAAAAAAATGTGGATGAATACTTGCTCTTTTCTCGATTTTAGATCGAATTTTTTGGTGGCATGGCCAAGTGGTAAGGCAAGGGACTCCAAATCCTTTACCCCTAGTTCAAATCTGGGTGCCGCCTAATCAATAAAATACTTAGGATTTCAATAAAATACTTAGGATTATAGTACTGATCAAACTTGACAAATTCGTACCCCCTAAGTTGGGGCACGAGAGTAACTAGGTTTGGCTTTGAGAATCCATACCATAGTTCTACCTTTAAACTAGGGTTTGTTTTGTGGGCAGTGGCCCAAATGGCTACCAATAGGGATGAGGTAGCATTTCCTTATTCTTTTATTAATTTAAATCGATTTGATTCGGGAATTTGAAACTACGAGACTAAGATGTCAGAAATCTTAGTAGCCAAAGGTCCCTAAGGGGTAGTCTTTTTTCAATCTAAGATTGAAGAAGGGACTTTGCGAAGAAATAGAAAGATTTTCTAATTATCATACATTTTATTTATCGTACATCTTACTACATACACTTAGTACATCTTATGCTACCTACATACACTAAAGTAAAGGCTACTGATTCTGTCGAGAATTAGATTGAATAGGCTGATCAAAAATCCATTTTTGGATTGTGGATAAGACCTCCTTACTCTTTCATAGAAAGATAGAAAGCGGGGCAGCAGTAGGGTTTAGGTCAAAAATAAAAATAAACATGGGTAAGTTAGGTATCCAATAAATATTTATTTATCCTAATTTTATGGTATATTCTTACGTCCTTTGCTTATAAAAAAGGTAACAAACGAAAGAAAAAATCTCTCTATTCCCGCGTCTTCTATTCAGAGCATCCCCTACTCTTTTTTAGGGAAAGAGCGATGTATCATATTTCTACTTAATGCTCTCCAATTCTACCAGAAATCATATAAGAATTTGTTAGGAGTAAATTCCTTTAACGGATTCATCCATAGTCTTAGGGCAGAATAGAATGGCCTTTTGACTCTGTACCCTTGATTCCACTATGATTATTGATCAATAGTAGAAGAATTCTTTCATAGAAATAGGAGACATAATTTACATGGATATAGTAAGTCTCGCTTGGGCTGCTTTAATGGTAGTCTTTACATTTTCTCTTTCGCTAGTAGTATGGGGGAGGAGTGGACTCTAGGGATACTACCAATTGATTGAGTAGTCGAATTGTAGTATCAACTCTTTTCTTTAATTGATCGTTTTGCATTAATAATTTTGCCAAACTTTATTTTTTCTTTCTTTAGTTTTGTTTCACTCTTGTAAGAAACACTTTTAGGAAAGTAAGAAAGACTCGTTCTATTCTACTATGTTCTTTCCAGTATAATAGAATAGAAAGGGCGATTATAGTAACCCATAATTTCTAGTAGAATAGAAATTATGAGTAAAAAGAAAGTTATTTACATAAGAAATTAGAACATAAGAAAATTAGACTTTCTTACACGAAGCTATTCACAACATATCGCACATTTTCCATTTATACTCTTTTCTTATTCTTAGATAAAAAATTTATGTTCTTTTTTTAAGGATCTCGATTGAAGTATCTCGCACCTTTTTTAAGCATGAAAGATTCATAGGGTTTTTCCTTTTCCTTTTTTTTTCTTTTACTATAGTCTATTCTAGTTTATTCTCGTATTATTTTTCTCCCCCTCCTTGGATTCTTTCAATGAAGAATTATCTTCAATTTTTTTATTTTGACTTGATTGAAATTAAGTGGATGCAGTGAAAAAAGAAGTTTAATTAGACTACTATTTCAATCTACTAATTGATTCTATGTAGATTCAAGATAATATAATAGAAAGAATCTAAAGTGTGGTAGAAAGAACTACATATAGTTGTTTCTACCACACTTTATGATTCCAACCAGACCCTTTCATTTAAGACTTGGATTTTTTATTTTCTTTAATCCCTTTTTCATTTCTTCAATGATTAATTGGAATTCATTTTGACTGGTTGTTTTTACATAAATAATAAGTAAAAAGGCAGTAGGAACTAGAATGAACAATGCTATAGCAATAAATACGAGAATATTGACTTCCATAACTTCTTTATTTTTTTCACAATAACTCGGGATGTAATCCCATGGAGAGGAAAAAGGAGTATCCTGTAAATTCAAGGGGAGGACTTGCATTCTGATAATACTAAATCAATTCAATATTATGAATATTGGATCTATCAAATCAATTCATGGTTGATAGTGGAATAATATAACATAGGAAGATATCTTATCCATACTAAGACCAAAATAGGTTTTTTGATTGGATTCGAAACCCCCTCTATTCTATTTTTCATTCTTTTCTACTTTTGCTTTTCTATATGTATAACCCAAAATCTTTCTTATCTTATCCAATTTCCCTTCCTTTTTCTTATAGTTATACATACAATTATGTATGTATTATATGACCAACTTTCTATGGGTCACATAGACATCCCAATAAGCAGTAGAAGTAGAAATGAGATGGAGAAAAGAGGATCTTAAATAAAAAGGATCCCATATTTTAATTTAGGAAAAAGAGCGTTTGCTTGGTTTTTATTTTATTAGGTTACTATCAATATACGCTTTTTGGGGTCTAAAGATGAGAGCAAATCCATAAAAAAAGGAGTCGGCAAATGGAGTGAGAATGAGATGGATTCTTTCCAATTATTCATTGAACATACACAAACAAAGTTGGAACTAGAAAATGGAAGGGGTGCGGTTTAACCCCCAAAAAGTAACTAATTAGATGAAATTCATTCTCTAACAATAAACGAATACGGTTTATGTATGGATTCCGGTAAAATACCGGTACTCGATTTCATAAGAGTCGAATAGGAAGTTAAGATGAGGGTGGTATAATCATAAAAATAGAGTAGTATCCTAAATTATACTAATCCACGTATGATATGTATGCCTTTCCTTATGCACCGGAAGTAGTGAAAAAAAAATTCTATACTGCACTGCTCTCTTTTTACTGAGAAATGCAAAAAAAGAAAAGTGAAGTAAGGGTGCCCCATAGATATTTGATCTTGCCTCCTGTCCCCCCCCTTTTTTTTTCATCAAAAATTTCCATGAAAAAAGGAAAGATGAATTTGTCCATTCATTGAACCCTAGTTCGGGACTGACGGGGCTCGAACCCGCAGCTTCCGCCTTGACAGGGCGGTGCTCTGACCAATTGAACTACAATCCCTGCGGGGTGTATGGCATGCCTATTCTTAAATAGAAGATTCGATCCGTCTGTCGTGCTCTAAGAAATAGACGAATCATATACTACATACCCGCATATCCTATGTGGGTATAGTGAGAGTGGCATAACTAGTATGTTGCGATTTTTTATCCCTAAAAATAAACGATAATCCGCCTTTCCATAAGAAAAGCTCTTTTCTTTGTCTTTTCTTTGTAAGATAAAGAATCAGAGAGATATGGATTAGAAATCAATTTCCCCGTTTCTCTTTATCCTTTATTTCTATGGATAATACATTTTTTTTCTTCCATAAAAAATAATGGATTTAGTTCATATTCACGAAGCCCTAAATTTTTGGGCCGAGCTGGATTTGAACCAGCGTAGACATATCGTCAACGAATTTACAGTCCGTCCCCATTAACCGCTCGGGCATCGACCCAGGAAGAATTTATTCTAGGCTTTTTGATAATCTATGATTAACCTCTTTTTATAATACTCCCTACCCCCAGGGGAAGTCGAATCCCCGCTGCCTCCTTGAAAGAGAGATGTCCTGAACCACTAGACGATGGGGGCATCACTAGACGATAGCACCGTATACAACCACTCGTCATTATACTATAATGATAGTATGAGCAGTTTTTTTAGAATTGTCAATATACTCTTCGAACTAGATCATAGAAAAGAGTCTTTACTATTTTTCTGTTATGTTTTCATAGGATTTTTTTAGTTGATGGTTAGGTTAATTCACGGATCATCTCGTACCTTTTAAGCTTTATAAGGTTAAGGAAATTCGTTTAAAGTGTATAGAATAAAAATAGACTAATAAAAAGGAATCTAAATTAGTTCAGTACAGGTATTGATTTGATTGCTATAACAGGAAAAAGAGTCAAATTTCATTTTTTTTAATTTTAACGCTATGCTCCGTTTAGTGTTTAGACAAAAAAAATGTGGACATCTCGCTCTAAACTAAGTCATAAAATTGTAAAAAAAAAAATTGCCAAAATTTTGGCTTACCCCAGCCTCTTCGTGACGACAGAGCCCTTCTAGAGTGCCTGTACGGGACGTCCAGCACCTTCCCGCACCGCCATGGCGTCGTGCGAGGCTCCGAGCACCGAACCCATCTGTCCCCTACCAAATTGCAAAATCCCCAAAACCCCGTGCCCGGACCCAAACTCCGCGCCGCTCCCGTCTTTCATTCTCTCGCCCAGCCTAGCCTCGTCTCCATGGCGGCCACCGCCTCCAACCCGTTCCCGTTCCCGTTCCCCTCCCGCCGCCCGCCGGACGACAGCCTCTTCTACGCCGTCTACCCGCTACCACTCCCCAGCGGCCTCCCCGCGCCCGCGCTCCACGCCTCGCTCCAGTCCCTCCACCTCTCCCTCCTCTCGCACCTCGCCCCGTTCCTCTCCTCCCACCTCTTCCACCGGGACCCCTTCACGCTCTCCCTCCCGGCGGACCCGGCCGCCCCCTGCGCGCTTTGCGCCTCGCCGCCCGTGCCCCACCTCCACGGCGCGCTCCGTTTCGGCGACTCCCTCCCCGACGAGTGGCTCGCCGTCTCCCTCCTCTTCACTCTCACCCGCGCCTTCCCCGACATCGCGGCCCGCGCCTGGGACTCCGACGGGGAGTTCCTCCTCATCGAGGCTGCCTTCACGCTCCCGCGGTGGCTCGACCCGGAATCCGCCCCCAATCGCGTCTTCATCTTCCGCGGAGAGCTCCACATCCTGCCGCCCTCCCTCTTCCCCGAGACGCCGTCGCTGGAAGCCGCGCTCGCCGCCGTCTACGACGACTCCATCGATACCCGCGCCGCCGACGCCATCCAGGCTTCCATACAGCGCCGCATCGCTGGGCTGCCCGAAAAGGCGGCGGAGAACCTACACACGGCACGCGTTATCGTCCCGGCGCCCGTCGCAAAGGTGCTCAAGGAGGAGCCATGCCTGATCGCGCGTGCCGTCGAGGGTTTCTACGACCGGGACATAGACACCATGAAGCATGCGGCGAGGATGGAAAAATTCCTCAAGGGGCCTGGTGGCGAGGGGGTTGAGATGGTGATAATCACGGTACGCATGACGCGGGCAATGTACGCACAGCTTGTGCAGCAGAACTTTCAGGCTCCCAGGGGGTACCCGATGCCTAGGAGGGAGGAGGGGCCAGAGAAATGGATGGAGGCAGAGCTGGGGATGAAGATTGCCTGCGGATTCGAGATGATGTACCAGGAGAGAAGACGCCAGGGTGAGGAAGGTAAAGGGAGCACGTGGGAGGTTTACAGGAAGAGCTTGGAGGCAACCGGGTGCTTTGAGGGGCTGCTTCCTGGGTCAATGGAGTATAAGAGGGTCATGGAGGATGCAATGCAATATTACAAGAGCTCTAATTTGTATTCCCGAACAAGGTGCTTCGAGTCACTCTTTCTAGCCATGTGGATTTACCTATCTGTCTCGTTGCTATGCCAAAGAATGTTATTGTGCAACCATCCCATGCATAAACTGTTTAATTTCTACTCCCTCCGTTCCAAATTATAAGTCGCTTTGACTTATCTGGTTCATCCATTTTGCTACGTATCTAGACATAATATTATATCTAGATGCATAGCAAAATGGATGTATCAAAAAAGTCAAAGTGACTTATAATTTGGAACGGAGGGAGTAATTCACTACTCTTTAAAAAATATACCTGGTTTGATGTACGTTATTTGTCTTTTTTGAAGAACATTGTAGCCATTATCTCTATTGAATATAAGAATGTACAATGTAGTGGGTGTCATTTCAGTAATTCTTGAGGCTATCTGGATTTCTTTACTATACATATGATTTCTATTGAACTTGATTAATTAATGCAAATGCCTCAGCGTTTTAACACTCTTGCAATATGTCACAGGGAGATACTGAGTGAACCAGTGCGGCGTATTGATGAAATCCTATCAATGCCGTACTCGGCTGATGGATTTAAAGGCACTGATCTTCCTCCTAGTGATGATGACTCTTGGTTGCATGGTGGGGATGACGAGTTAAATGCAGAACTCCGTGAAAGGCAGAAGGAACTGGAAGAGTATGAAGCTGTGAAGAAGCAAAGAAGAAGTCAAAAGCAAAGTGTCTCTAGCAGTTCGAGATCCCAGACAGACGAGTTTAAGCTTGGAGAGATTACAGAGTCCATGCAAGAGTTCATTCGCAAAATGTCCAGCTTTGAGGGAGCCGAGATTCCTGCAGACAGGTTTTGCATCTAGACTTGTTTCTTATTTCTGTAGCACATTTTTTTCCGTTTTGATTAATATCATCACTGATCGAACTTATATTCTTCATTAATTTAGTTTTGTTTCTCTGATTGTTGCTTAAGCCTGTAATCTGTCTTATTTTAATTAAGATAGTTTCATATCCAAACTAGCAACTGAAAGAGTTTCATATCCAAACTAGCAACTGAAAGGTGTACCTGTGCCAGGCATCTGTAGCATAGTGATTTCTTTGCAAATTTGAACCAAGATACACTAAAATGGAATCTCATTTCCTTTACAATTACTGAAATGTCTGTTATGTCTGGTAAAACTTAAGCACATAGAAGATTAAAAGTAGAACAGCTCTAGAAAAACTTTTAATCTGACTGGAGAACAAATAACGCCAACAGACATTTGATTACAATTATTTGAGTTTTAAATTCTATATGTTTATCTGTCATGAATAAGTTATCCATAGTTTTACTATGTATTCTTGATTTCTTCACCTAGTAGGTGCCTTCTTATATTCTTGTGTCTGTGTTGGAGACATTTCTTCTTGTACTCCATCTTTTCAGACCAATCTACAGTGACATTTAAGAGGACAGCGATAAGCATGGAGCGGCAGTCTTATCACTTGAGGATAACTAAGGATGTGCCTTGAACTCAATTATCCACATAAAGTGGTATTGAATGCTCAGAGTAGTGTTAGTTATAGGATTATGCTTGTTGCCTTAGATCCGGATGCATTTAATCCCCAAGTCGCAACAGTTGTAGCCTTACTAGTTACAAGTTGGGATCGAATAGGACAATCCCATGTTTCGAATACTTGAGCATTCTGTGATATAGAAAAGGTGGCTAGATTATTTTGCTAACGCATGTGTTGCCAATAAGGTTCAGTGCAATACTAAAATTTGACCTTTTTCTTTTATAACTATTTAACTGAGCACCTGTGCTACTAGATAGGTCCTTTTGGTATTCATCAATTCCTTTTTCTTCATGTAGGAGAGATATGGAATCAGTGGACCTAGATGTCAACCAGTTCTTCAAGGCCATGGAATTGGTTTTAGGTGGAGGTTCACAAGAGCAAGCTGGCAGTGATGATGGATTTGATAGAAAATCCTCATCGTCCGACATGGACTTTGGTATCTCTTTCTTTCTTCAAGTTATTCATGAGTGTTTCCCTGCTCTTACTTTCTTTATCTATGTCACATGGTCAATTATCACTGTTGAATCATAGACCTATGCGGTGAACAATTTTTCCAACTTTCTTCCACATTTAATATTCTTGTTTGCATTATTGCATACTCTATGATTTAAGGAATACAACTGAGAGCACAAACCACCAAGTGTGGTAATATAATCAATGGTATTTTGCTTTACTTCTGTGAATTGGGATTACCTTGATTTGAGAGCTTTGCAAACTAATTATTTAGTTGATCATTTTTTTCATTGAACTGGATGATTAAAGTGTTACCTTGATTTCTTAAGTGGTTCGATACTTAAATGGAGTAACTGAACAAACAAGACTGGCAGTTAGTTAATAGTGGACGGGCAGTAAAGTATCCTAGCCTGTTCGCTTGCTCGTAAGCGATCGTAAATTTCCAGCCAGGAACAGTGTTTTTCTCTCACACCAAACCAGCCAGCAGTAAATAATCCACGATACGATACGGCCTCCCGAACAGGCTGAGTGTTTTGAGGGAGGAGAGAGAAAAAAAATCTCAATGGACAGTGTAGCTACAGTGCATGAACAGTCGGTGTCGAGAAGCTGAAACCACGTGAATCCGTGCCAAAGCTATGGTACTACTTTGATTCTTTGAAGAATTGCTGCTCATAGGTCACTAGTTCTTTCAGTTCCTCAGCATGTATCCCACAAACTTTATTGCTTCGTTCTTCTACTTTGGTGATAGCTGAATTTTTTTTTTATAACTATGATAGCTGAAACGTTGAATCCTATTTTTTTGCTATGAATTTTAAAATACTAAGAATGTTTGTGGTGATGCAGATGATTCTGATGAAGACAATGATTTTGCTGAAGAATTAGGTGACAAGGATGTGGATGATTCTTTTATGGAGTCATATTCAGATGCTTTAAATAAAGAGCTAAGCAGTTCCACTCTTGAGAAAAGCTTTGCTCGTGCACCACAACCGGAAACTAACAATGAGGTAGCCTTGTGTATTTGAGATGTTACATGCTTTTTTTCATTTTTTTATGTGTAGGATAGATAGGACACTGTCTCTGAACCAAATGCTTGATATGATGTATATTTGTCTATATTCGAAATTGTTTCTTAAAAGTCATGATGCTCTTTTGTAAATGCAAAGTTTTTTTCATATGAAGGTTTAATGAGGATAGAGTTACATTATGTGCTCATTTGGTTTTAAATCACCACAAGAACTTCTCTGAACTCGTAACTATCTTCTAGTTACTATAACTGCAGGTTTTTAAGTCACTTCTGTGTTATTATAATTGCTATGATGTTACCTTTCAAGGTTGCATGCCATGTTTTAAGTTTCTCTAAGGATGCTGTAATTGTTGTAGATCTGCTACTAACATGCATAGTTAGGTTGACTAATTAAACGTGGTTAACCAATGTTGAAGCTGAAGAGATTTACCAATTAGCATCTCTCCCTATAAATGTACTAAAAAGAAGAGATGAATGCCGTAATCTTCTCTTCATTTCTGTGGTCTCTGCCTGCATACTCGTTTCGTTAATTCAAATCAATTTGCTGGTCTTCTAGTTGTCTATCATTTGCATAATCAGTCAAGTCTATAATGTATATCCAACTTCACTCATGTTCAGTTAACCCTGCATTTACCAAATCAAATTGCAGATTTCGGCTTCTGCCTATATTAGATTAGAAACCAGGCATTTGCTGCTGTTCAATTTTACTTACCCAAAGCAATGTGTGGTATATTTTGCATTGCAGGGTCCATCAGATGATGCAGCTACTGATGCAGAGATGACTCCAGTTGATGTAGATCTGAACCTTGTCGAGAGCATTCTTAACTCCTACTCTTCGCAACAAGGTCTTCCCGGTCCGGCTTCCAATCTGCTAGGACTCATGGGCGTAAAGGTCCCTCCAGATGCTAAAAAGTCGTGATTTTTGTTTTCCACTAGTGTACACGTGAGATCTTGGGAAGTTGTTGGGATATATAGGAAAAACTTATCTTCCATATCTGGGTGGTTAATTTGTTGTGATAGTACAGGGGGTTGCTAACCACACTTTGCCACACTTCACTTTAGCCAAATTTGATCAAATTGGCAAATGTTTGGTTGGCAATTAAACTTACACAGGAATATTTTGGGCTCCATATGATTAAAAAAGTGTGGCAAGATTCTCCTAGGCATAACAAAACATGGCTCTAAAATTTCTAGCCACACGTTGACACACTTGTCTAAGGTTAGTTGTGGCCATTTGTGGCTAGAAACCACACTGCCCCATATGTCTTAACTCTTAACCTCAATATCATACCTGTAAACAGAACCCTGAGAAATGGAGCAGCAACTATTTGTTTTTGACAAGTATGGACTATCAGTGTACATGGGCTATCAATGTACCGTAGATGTATCACTGTTTTTGATATGGTCGTACAGCAGTTGTAGGCTTGTAGCTGTGCTGGCTATGCAAGATTTGGGTGCGGCAGTGAATTATTGAGATCTGACGAAGCTATAGGAAACCTGCCAATTTTGTGGTACTAGCTATTATTCTGCACTTCGGGGTGTACTAATCTTTCGTGGTCTGGATAAGGTAGAGGTAACTGACGGAAATAATCCAGTGGTCACGTTTGAGTTTGATCGAGTAGTGTAAGCTTTGGCAATAAAGTTCTATCGAGTTTATAGTTTGTTGCAGATATGTCTGCGAAAGTCTAGTTAAAACATCGAACAGACAGCGCCCAGCAGGGCAGTTCTAAATGCTCCTTTTTATGTTTTTCTTTTTTTGGGTTTCTGTTGTAAAATAAGGAAGCGAGGAGACAGAGAATAAAACGGATGGTCAGGAGGTGCAGTTTAGAACTGCACTCCCACCATCCGAGAAAAAAAAAATCGTTTTGATATATTTAGGATACCAAGTAGTAATTAACTAGATTGTATTTTTTCTGTCTATCCTTATTAAATATGGTTACCGTCATCACCCATACATTAAACATTTGTAGTTGGAGTGGTTGATTCGCAGCTTTCCGAAGCTGGACGGACACGCTTCGATTCTTCTCAGGTGCGGTATTTTTTGAAAAGCTCATGAATTAATGGCCGCATGGATGTACGTATTGGAAGAGGCCGCAGGCGGAGTATACGAAGCCGTCCTAGTTATTAATGTACGCATGCCCGCTTGCACTAGAAACGAACTCCTTTGTGAAAACCTTCAACACCCTCAAAGCGAACTTTTTTAAAGGCCGGTCCTAATGGGCATTTTATGGGGTTTCATGCGTATTAAATGAGATGACAAGGCCAGTCCTAATGGGCATTTTATGGGGTTTCATGCGTATTAAATGAGATGACACATCAGCAAAAATAAAATCTTTGCAAGAAATGGAAAGGAGAGAGAAGGCATTCGTTTCATGGCCACGAAACGAGCCAGCGCCGTTTCCAAGTTGTTGGAAAGCGCATGAAACGAGCGTTGAGGCGGAATGTTTCATTGTCTTCGATCACGTGCGCGCGCCGCCTGGCCATCCTTCCCGCGTCCCCCGCCCCAATCCATCCCGCCACCTTCGCCATCTCTCCCGCGCCCTGCCCCAATCCTCCCGCCATTCCTTCCTGCTCGCACCGTTCTTTTCTTCTTGTTCCCGTGCAACAATGGCAGAGGTCCGGCGCCATGGATCCACAGACGTCTAAGGATTCCGAGCAGCGCCCACCCTAGAGAGGAAAGGTCGCGGGGGCAGCCGCCTCAGACTGAAGACGGCGTCCTCGCCTGCGCCGTCGGCGCCGCCGCCGCCGACGTCCCTCCCAGCGCCGCCACCGGTTCAGCGGCAGGCTGTGCCATCTTCCTCTCCTGCTGTTCCCACCCCTGCTGTGCTGATTTCATCCTCTGCTGCGCCGACGTCGACTATGCCGCCACAGCCAAGGAGCGGAATGGGGAACCATACCCCCAAATTTTCCATCTCAAGTAGTTGATTTCGTTCTATGCAAGTAGTTGTTTTCGATCTGTGCACGCAGTTGATTTCCTCTCCTGGAAGTATTTGATTTTGATGCCTGCAAGTGCTTGAACTGAATACAAGTGATTTGTATCATCTCTAAATTTGGATCTGTACTTGAACAAGTAGATAGATACCTGATGCAGCAGTGGTAGATAGCTTGAACTGCAAGTAGATAGTTACCTGATGCAACAGATATGCATTTTTCCTGTTACAAAGTGTGTTGAGATGTGGAAACTGAATGTGATTCATGTCTGCAGATGGATTCATGTCTGCATATGCTTGTGTGATTCATGCCTGCATATGCTAGATCTTGTCATTCAGATCCCTCAGATTATTAATCTTCGTTACATTCTAATTTTTTAGATCTCAGTCAGTTTCAACGATAGACAATAGACACTTTCAGTCATATATTCTTTCCTGTTCATTTCAGTTTAGTCTGTATCCTATTTTATTTGCTGTACATGTTAGTTTGATAGAAGCTTGATGCAAACCTGCAAGGTTTATATCTTCTTTCATGGTCCATGTTAGTTTTTTTCCCCAATTTCAGGGGCTATCGACCAGGATCAAATCAAATGGTAAAGCTAGTTAAACAACATCAAAACAAATGGCTATATAGTTATATGGCACATTTGATCACAACTCGTTGCAAGAATTAAATGCTAAAGCTAGCCTAAGTAACAGTGAAATGAAACTGCACATTGAGGGAGTCTGTTTCATACATAGTTTCATGTCTTGGAAACAGGGACATGAAATCTTACATTGAGACTGGCCTAAGGGATGGAGGAAGTATAGAATCAGGGACCGTTTGGAAGCAAGAAACGGTTTCGATTCCTACCAGAATTGGTAGAAACGGCACCAAACGCTTTAACTGTGGTGAAACGTTTCAGCTGGTTCTATGTTTTTTGCCTGCGTGAGTGAAACTGCTCTGGACCGGTTTCGGTGGATTTCTGTTTTCTCCCGTACAATGGCGACGGTTTTTATTTTAATTATCCTTTTTAGGTGCAACAAGTTAAAATATGTATTTAAGATATTCTGCACCCACAAAAAGTTCTAGATTCTTTTTGAAGCATTTTTTTATTTATATGATTTTTTATATTTATTTTTGAAATTAGAATCTAGCCCACCAGGCAAACGATTTTATAACGTGATTTGGATTTACCACATAAAACGTTTCTCGAGAAAATCTGGATTAAAATGTTTTTACGAGAATCTAGATCTCTAGGAGACACACTTAAAAAAAAAGGGAAAATAAGCTACTCCTGGTTCCTGCCTCTTCGATGCGTCCAAGGGTTATGCCCCTGTTTGCCCGCAGTAGTCAAAGATCTACAGGGCTCCTGCCCGGAATCGTGTACTACTTCAAAGGACAGGATAAACTACAGATAAGCAAGGGCAATTAGGCATCAATATTCAGCCTGTTCGCTCGAACTAGTCAGCCAACAGTATTTTTCTCTCACAACAAACCAGCACCAGTCAATCCAAACCAGCCCTGAAACCAACCAGCGAACAGGCCGATTATCAATATCTTGTTAATCTTCTTTCACAATTAGTCCAACATGGCAGCCTGGCCACCAAGGTTGGGCATCGCAATATCAATCTTATATTAATCTTCTTTCACCAGTATTCTTTCACCATTAGTCCAACATGGCAGCCTGGACACCAAGGTTGGGCATCGCACTAGATGACGAAAACGAAACCACAGAAAAACAACAAAAGCAAGCAAGTCCTCGATCGTGGCGTACGCGGCCACAAGTTAGCGCATTTTTTCTTTACAAGAAATCAGCGGGTGTAGCACTGTATCGTGATGGGCCCTAAAGAATTATACCAAAGGCCGAAGAACCACACGCTGTGCTATGTGATTTTTTTTTTGGAACAGTGCTACGTGATTTGTTTGTTCACTGCAGCCGGGATAAAGACACGCGATACTTTTCACCATCAAGTATTCAAGTGGCTAATCACGCATACCAAAATAGAGTAGGTCTCCGGAGTCCGGATGCAGATTCGCATCGTTCTCTCTCCCCGACCCCCGTCCGTCGCTGGCCCCCTCCCGGTCCCGGCTGCGCGGAACCACGTTTCCGCGCGCGCACGGCGCTGCCGTTGGCCTTTCCCCGCGAAACTCCCCCCCACGAGATGGGATTCGCGAGAGATCGCCCAATTGACGCGGTAGGCTGTCGCGCGCGGCGGCGAGAAGAGACGCTCGCGGCAGCGCGCACGGGCACGGCGGCTAAGTCCACTGCAAGATGCCAAGATCGCTGTCGCGCATGTCCCGAATCCGAAGTGAGGCGCAGCGCGCCCAGGTCCAGCTGGATTGGGGGGGGGGGGGGGGGGGGGGGGGGGGGGGGGGGGGGGAAATGGTAGCCGCCGAGGAAGGTTCCTCTCGGTACCGGAGGAAGGAGGCGTAAAAACCGAAGGACCGCGGCGTCACACCCATCTTTGGAGGAGAACGACGGGAAATGGGCTAGGTGCGTCCATGATGTCACTGCCGAGCTGCACCTTGCTCGAATGCAGTGTAGTGTGAATCGGTTGGTCGTCAGTTGGTGCCGTACAAGTGCAATTTCCATGGACGCTTTTGTTGCACTTTTGGGCGGGGCACACACACTCGGTGATGTTCCAACCTGGACATGACAGCAATTTGTTGGATTTGCCATCGCTATCGTGGGGGGCTTCTGAGTTGGACTTCTATGTGATAACGGAGACTGCGTCGCTGAGGAACTGATCGCCATCGGCCTCGCGCGGAGCGCGCACAGCAGGACGAAGTCGCCGCTGCATGCACGCAGAGCGCGCTCACGATGAGCCCACGATGAGCATGTGCTCGAGTAACGGCAGAAGCCGGCCTAGTCTCCCTTGTATGTAGGATCCGCTCCTTGTATGTAGGATCAGGGAGATCACGAGCTGAGTCTCGCCTGTTGTATAAATGTACATGCCAGTGAATTAATACAGAGTGTGGCTTGAGTCTATTCTTCTTCATGGTATCTATTAGCACGGTCTGATCCCCTGTTCATCCAGTGCTCATCTTCCTCTTCCGCTGCTCGCCATGGACGTCAATTCTTTGTTCGATTTCGAGCAGTCTGCCCATGGCTCTCCCACTGACTCCTCCGTATCCTTCACTGCGTCGATACACAACCCCCCACCGCCACATCCTCAGCCCCCGTCCGCCACCGCCCTCATGATGGTGAACATCAAGTCCCATGTCCCGGTGGTCCTGGACATCGTCCAGCCCAACTACCAGGAGTGGCGTTGCTTCCTCGACTCCGTCATCGGCAAATTCGGCCTTCTTCCCCACATTCAAGCCCCTCCCACTGCTGCTCAGCGCGCTGATCCGGAGTGGATGATGAAGGACCAGTGCCTCGTGAACTGGCTCTTCAACACCATGACCCACGACGTCATGCGCATCGTCCGCATTCCCGGCGCTTCCGCCTTCGAGATCTGGACTGCCATCGTCAACCAGTTCCGCGATCATCAGCTTCACCGCGCCGTGTACCTGGAGGCCGAGTACCGGAGTCTGCTCCAGGGCGACCTCAGCATCACCGACTACACCGCCAAGCTGAAGGAGCTCACCGATGCGCTCGGCGATCTCGGCCAACCGGTCGATGCTCGGTCCCAGGTCCTCAACATGCTGCGCGGTCTCAATGACAAATACCGCCACTGCATCGCCACCATCACCTCCAAGCAGCCGCCCCACGACTTCCTCTCCGCTCGCTCCTTCCTCCTGCTGGAGGAGCTCTACGCCACCCAGCACGGCAAGATGGCGGCGCAACAGGCTTTGGTCGCCCAGGGTGGCAGCGTGCACCCTCCCGCTGGCGGCTCCTCCTCGACCGGTGCTGCTCCTTCACCGACTCCTCCGTCCGGCGGCCAGCACCAGGGCGGCAACCGCAACCGCCGCCGCGGGCGCGGGCGCGGCAGCGGCGCCAACACCGGCAACAGCGCCCCCAACAACACTACAGCCGCCAGTGGTGGTCCGCGGCCCACCGCCTTCGCCAACCCCCCGTGGGCCGCCGGATACAACCCTTGGCAGGGCATGGTCCAGGCGTGGCCCATGCCCTTCCGCCCACCTGGCGCTGGTGTGCTCGGCCCACGGCCCGGCACCCCTCCTCAGCAGGCCTTCTACGCTGGGTATCCAACACCCGGCCCATACGACGGCTTCACCCAGGTGGCCCCCTACGCGAGCGCGGCTGCTGATCCGAACGCCATGCTCGCCAACGCTGGCGTTCCTCCCGCAGGCACCAGTAGCTCCGACTGGTTCATGGACACCGGCGCGACATCGCACATGGCCTCTGGTTCTGGTAAACTCCATCATCTGCAACCTCTACTTCCATCTTCCTCTGTCATAGTGGGCAACGGTGCTCGCATGCCCATCACCCACCTCGCGGCATCTTCCATTCCCACCTCTTCCACTCCCCTTTCACTCAACAATGTTCTTATTACTCCTTCTTTGGTTAAGAATTTGATCTCTGTCCGCTCTCTAACTCGTGATAACAATGTCTCGGTTGAATTTGATCCCCATGGTTTCTCCATCAAGGATCTGCACACCTGTTAGGAGAAGCTCCGATGTGACAGCCGCAGCGACCTTTATCCACTACGGCCGCCACAGCACCAAGCTCTTCATGCCTCCTCTGTTACGGCCGATCTCTGGCATCAACGGCTGGGACATCCTGGGCGTGACCAGCTGGCAGCCGCGCTGCGCTCCTTCGACTTCACCTGCACCAAGTCCTCCGATCATGTCTGCACTACATGCCAGTTAGGCAAACATGTCCGCCTACCCTTTTCATCATCAGCATCCATCAGTTATTTTCCCTTTCAGTTAGTGCATTCCGATGTTTGGACATCCCCTGTACCTAGCATCTCTGGATACAAGTTTTATTTAGTCCTCATAGATGATTACACGCATTATATTTGGACTTTCCCACTACTGAATAAAGCTGATGTTGTTCCCACTTTTCTGCATTTCTGCTCATACGTTCAAACTCAGTTCCGACTGCCCATCGTTGCTCTACAAACTGATAATGGCTGAGAATTCAATAACTACGCCATGCGCCGCTACCTTCAGGAACATGGGATGGCCTTCCGTCTCTCGTGCCCCTACACTTTGGCACAGAATGGCAAGGCCGAACGCACCTTGCACACGATCAACGACAGCGTGCGCGCGATGCTCCTGCACATGTCCGCGCCGCCACAGTTCTAGGTCGAGGCTCTAGCCACGGCCACACACCTGATCAACATACGTCCCTGCCATGCCACCGGCACCATGACACCCCATCAGTTTCTCTTCGGCACTCCCCCCACTTACGATCACCTGCGCGTCTTCGGCAGCCTCTGTTTTCCTAACCAGGCGGCGACCGCGGCGCACAAACTATGCCCGCGTTCTATACCCTGTATTTTTCTTGGCTATCCTGCAGATCATAGGGGGTACAGGTGCTACGATCCGGCCACGCGACGCGTCATCACCTCCAGACACGTCGTCTTTGATGAGTCACAGTTCCCTTTTCGCCAATCACACCGGACGCCGGCACCCTCTACGGTGCTCATCCGCGACGTTGACGTGGTTGCTTCCCCAATGCCCGTCGCAGGATGCGCACCAGCACACCAGCGTGCTCCTTCTACTACGACGTCAAGCTCATCTCCATCCAGCGCACCCTTGGCTCCACGCTTCAACGTCACACCGTCCTCGTCCTCGTCCTCGACTACCTCAACGTCGTCCTCAGCGACGGCAACGGCGGCGTCTCCATCGACCACATCGTCAGCGTCTTCCTCCCCTTCAGCGCCCCGGTTCGACGCCATCCCGCCGCACTCCTCGATGTCGTCCATCGACGGCAGCACCGCGTCGACCACATCGAGCGAGCCACCTCCAGCTGCCGCGCCGCAACGTCACCATATGGTGACCCGGGCCTAGGACGGCATCCACAAGCCGAACCCGCGGTATGCCATGACCGTCGCGGCGCCGGCGGTCTCCCCAGTACCCACCTCAGCACGCGCTGCTCTCTGCGACCCCAACTGGAAGGCAGCTATGCAGCGGGAGTTCGACGCCCTGCAAGCCAATCACACATGGCGACTTGTTCAGCGTCCGGCGCGAGCAAACATCGTCACCGGCAAGTGGGTGTTCAAGCATAAGTTCAACCCCGACGGTAGCTTCGATCGCTACAAAGCACGGTGGGTCGTGCGCGGCTTCACGCAGCGCGCCGGCATCGACTTCAGCGAGACGTTTACTCCCATGGTGAAGCCGGTGACAATCCGTATAGTTCTGACGCTTATTGCAGGGCAACGATGGCCGGTTCGACAGCTTGACGTCTTGAACGCATTCCTTCATGGCCATCTCGACAAGCGCGTCCTCTGTCAGCAGCCGCATGGCTTCGTCGACCCGACGCAGCCCGACGCCGTCTGCCTCCTCTCTCGGTCCCTCTACCGGGCATGGTTCACACGGATCGCCGGCTTTCTGCGCTCCATCAAATTCATCGCCACGCGGTCGGACTCTTCGTTGTTTGTCCTTCGTCGAGGCTTGTCAATGGCGTACCTACTCCTGTACGTCGACGACATGGTGCTGAGTGCTTCCTCCGACGCGCTCCTGAAGGACATCATCACCCAGCTCCAAGCCGAGTTCGCCGTAAAGGACCTGGGGCCGCTGCGCTACTTCCTCGGCGTCGACGTGCGCCGTCGTGGCTCTGACTTCTTCCTGTCACAGACCAAGTATGCTGAAGAGCTCCTCGACCGAGCAGGCGTGGTGAACTGCAAGCCCACTGTGACACCGATTGACACCAAGGCCAAGCTGTCTTCTACCTTTGGCACAGCCGTCCGCGACCCAAGCGAATACCGCAGCCTCGCTGGAGCCCTGCAGTACCTCACGATCACGCGCCTCGACATCGCTTACGCCGTCCAGCAGGCATGCTTGCACATGCATGATCCGCGAGAGTGTCATCTCGCCATCATCAAGCGCCTTCTGCGCTACGTGCGTGGGACAACCTCCTACGGGCTTCATCTTCGCGGTACGACCTCGACACCGACGATCATCGCCTACTCGGACGCCGATTGGGCCGGCTGCCCCGACACGCGGCGGTCTACGTCCGGGTACTGCATCTACCTCGGCAACGCGCTGGTTTCATGGTCATCCAAGCGACAAGCCACGGTATCGCGATCGAGTGCGGAGGCGGAGTACCGCGCCGTGGCAAACGCTGTGGCCGAGTGCATCTGGTTGCGGCAGCTGCTCGGCGAGCTCAATGTCAACGTTCCCAGCGCCACGATCGCCTACTGCGACAATGTTTCTACGGTCTACATGAGCAAGAACCCCGTACACCATCGGCGCACCAAGCACATCGAGCTGGACATTCATTTTGTCCGGGAACGAGTGGCATTTGGTGATCTGCGCGTCGTCCATGTCCCAACCGATCAGCAGTTCGCCGACGTGATGACAAAGGGTCTGCCCACGGCGACATTTGAGACATTTCGATCCAGTCTCACCGTCGGGCCACCCGACGATGTCACTGCGGGGGGTGATAACGGAGACTGCGTCGCTGAGGAACTGATCGCCAACGGCCTCGCGCGGAGCGCGCACAGTAGGATGAAGTCGCCGCTGCATGCACGCAGAGCGCGCTCACGACGAGCCCACGATGAGCATGTGCTCAAGTAACGGTAGAAGCCGGCCTAGTCTCCCTTGTATGTAGGATCCGCTCCTTGTATGTAGGATCAGGGAGATCACGAGCTGAGTCTCGCCTGTTGTATAAATGTACATGCCAGTGAATTAATACAGAGTGTGGCTTGAGTCTATTCTTCTTCACTATGCACGAGCCCATACCAGAGCCCCAATTCCCAGAATTAGCACACATATCATACGTGGATGGCCGCTCAATTTGAATGATCTGACCATCAAAATTTTACAATTTTTTCCGGGATTAGTTGTTCCGACAGGTACGAGACAGCGGCGCTAAGAAAGCTGGAGGTTAAGAGATGGCCTGTGGAGTCAGGATACCTGCAAACATTCTGAAAGTACCATTCGCTGATTTGTTATGAGAGAAAAACAATGTTCTTTTGTTGAATCAGTACGGCTCATAAGATAAGCGAACAGAGCCAATTGTATTGATAGATAGATTAGCCCACCGGAGTTTCATGTGTTTGGAGGGGGAGAGGAAGCTGTTGACGGAGAGTGAGGAGATCCGCTCCGCCCACGAGAACTTCATTTGTTGGAATTGACAACCGGCGGCGTGTTATTCGAAGCTCCTCAGCCGTCCATATAACCGAAAAAACATTTGGAGGCTCCTCCAAAAAGCCAGGGAGGACAGTCAACCATTGGACAGGAACTGTGTCCATATCAGCCTGTTCGGTTGGCTGGTTCGTATCGTTGCTGGTTCGTGAAGAAGTACTGCTGGTTTATTTGTGTGAGAAAAATATTGTTCCGGTTGAAAATTTACGATCATTTACGACAAGCCACAGCCAAACGAACAGGCTGTAGATCAAGTTCTTTTTTTTATCCTAGATCGAGTTCTTGCTCCAAAATTATCCATGTTTATCCGCAACAACGAGATAAACAGCCAAAATTAGCAATTCCGCATGCATGTCAACACACCATTGCAGAATTTCTCATGCAAACAACATAAAGGACACCCGATCGTCAAACTTGATCACTGGAGCCGGGTAGATCATGAGAAATTCAGCGATTAGAAAAATATCATATGAACCCGATGCACGGCCGCACTGATCCCAAGCAATAATTACCGGGCCCACCCTGTCGATTAAAAAGAGCTCACATTCTCCTAGAAGGCCAGAATTTTGTTAGATGATCTCCACCAATTGGCCCAACGTTTAATTGGGCCCTTCGATCCGCGCCCTGATCGGAGGTGTCAAACCGTTCTATGGTTGGTAGGCCCCCATCGCACAGCGCCATAAAAAAGGAAGGTGGGGGCCAGGGCACAAGACACGAGGTTCACCTGAGCATCCAGACGCCCCACCTATAGTCCCTAAACCCTAACCGATCTAAGAGGGGGTGCTGCCAGCGATGAAAAGTCCGTCATCGAACACCGCCGCCTCTGCACCGCCGCCACCGTGACAACGCCTTCACCGTCAGTCTTCACCGCGCCACCGTCAGTCTTCACCGCGCCACCGTCAAGCAACTCCATGTCCAGCTCGTCTTCCACGAAGGTGGCCGATGGTTTGCACCACCTCAACTCATATCTCTCTCACTCTATCTGTCAACCCCGTACTAGTACATGTTCTAGGGTTTACACTTCATCAAATGTCAGTTTTGTATGCTAGATGTATGGCTAGTGATCCTATAACATTTCTATCAATGGTATCAGTCACCTAACTAGGCATAGATCTAGCTCGGGGAAGAAGAACAGTACTTAAACCCTAACCCTAACCCCAATCGGACAAGATCCGAGAAGAATAGAGCGAGATCCAATCAGAGAGAAGAAGGGGAAAGGGGAAGGGCTTGGGAGACAGCTTACCCCACTGCTACACTACACTGTCGTCTCATCGGTGCACGAGAAGAAGGCCAAGCCACTGCTGCTCGTCTGGCTTGTGCGAGCTCTGGCCAAGGGCGCATGGGCTAGGTCGCTCGATGGTGGCACACTCACCCGTTGGGGAGCACGCGCACCGGTGACGGCGCCATCACCTCTTGGCTCTCGCTCGGTGGCCGCTGCTCGCTGCGTCGAGAGAGGAAGGGAAGGGAGACAAAATGAGCCTAGGGTTCAGGGGAGAGGTGTCGCGCGTCAGTTTTTGTTCCACCGAGGAGAGCGCTCGACCGTCGATCTAAGATGGACGGTGCAGAGCGAACGTGCCAAGTTTTGGCCTAGGCAGGCGCGCGCGGCGGGCGGCTTTGCCGGCCTAGGCCTAGGTTGCGGCTTGAGAAGGCACAGCGCGCACGAGAGCATGAGCAGGCAGGGGCATAAGAATAATATACTTTTAGTTTGTTTATATGTTAATATTTTTGCCTAGTGATTATGATTTACAAGAATTTGTATTGGAACTAATGCTAAGGTGACACTAATGACAAGGAATTACTAATTCTAGAAGTAGAAACAATGTCTGGTAGAAGTCGAGTGATTGCCTGTCACTCGCGAGAGATAGGAAATATATTATTGTTGTTATACTATTATTATCACCTAGAATATATATATGAATGATGATTAGAGACCAGACGAAATGGTACTTTGGATCTAGACTTGGTTTGGCATTCGAGCGAGGCTCGAATTGCATTTGTTCCGCCTGTATCGGTTAAGGACTGGCCGTTGCATTGGGTTCTAGGCAGGTCAGACTTATTATCCTGAACACATACTTATGTATGGGCGTGGGAAGGCTCATTGCTCTCTTGTCATGGGTTCCGGTTCTTTCTGGACCGACTGATTGGAGGCGGGGATGGTGGAGGTCTAAGCACCGCACTAAGTCCGGGACTTAGGAGCGGGGGCTTGGAGTCCAAGTTTGGACGGGGATCTGGACCCCATGATAGGAGGGTAGTGGGTTGGTCTTACTTGTGCTTGGGGTACAAGCGGGGTGTGTGTTTCAGGGTACCCAGCTGTGATACATTGGTTCGCGAATCGACTGGTAATCCGATATGACTTGTCTACAGTCTAGCACCAAAGTAAGAACTGGAAGATGAAATATGGTAAAATGATTCTGATTGCTTACCACCTGCTTGAAAGTAGCACAGGTGCTTACATAGAATGGTTAGTTAATGAACTAATGCTGACTGCTAATAAAATTAAATATAAGGACGCACGTTTAGTAATGCTCCTGTAGATGCAATAAACCCACAAGCCAGATAACCTTGCATATTCTTGGAGTCTTTTTTTTCCTCCTGATGGATAAGTCTTGCGGAGTACAATTGAGTACTCAGGGTTTATTCTACCCTGTTGCAGGTGACAGGAACATGCGGAGCTGACACTTGTGTGTGGAAACCTCCCGGTGGGCTCAGCGAGGTTTTCCTTAAATGTTGCGGACATAGAGTTTATTTGAAACTTCCACCCAAAATATTTTATAATGGAAAAACTTATAACATGTTATGATGTATATAACGGATCATCATGTTAAAGTTTAACTTGTCATTAAATAATTTTATTTTCACTGAAACTCTGATAACATGATTATATTCCGCTGTTACAAACAATAAATATTATACTCTGATGTTGCATAAAAAGTAATGTAAGAAATGACTAATTGTTGTAAGTTGTATTCTCTCATTTGTGATCCTGATGGAAAATATGGATTTTCAGGTTCTCCCATGGGGTGTGCTCGACAGAACTGCGTAATTTAGTGTCCTCTCTTGAGCACTTAGTGTCTAATGAAAGACAAGTACTCCTAGGAGGCATTAGATTAGGCGGTTCTGCCATAATTCTTCACGCTACCTGTTGTTGTTGTACCAACAATGTAAGACACTATAGTAACATCACCTGTTGTTAGTTCTCCTGTGGCAACCATGAATGAACATGAGGAACCTGTCCTTCAGGATCCCCTAGAACCTGTTGTCACACATGAGGAAGAGCAACAATAGCCTCATATAGAAAAAGCGTCATCTAACGAGGCCCCTAGAAGGTCTCAAAGAGTCAGGAGATCAACCTTTCTTGATGACTACGAAGTTTATGAATGTGAGGAATTTTAAATGGAGGGTGATCCTACCTTATTTGAAGAAGCCATGAGAAGCGCTCACTCATCCAAGTGGCTTGAAGCCATGGAAGCTGAAATAAAATCAATGAAAACCAATGATGTTTGGAACTTAGAAATAATTCTTAATGAAGCCAAGACAGTAGGCTGTAAATGGGTTTACAAAACTAAACATGACTTTAAAAGGGAATATAGAAAGGTTTAAAGTGCGACTTGTGGCGAAAGGTTTCACACAAAGAGAAGGCATAGATTATAATAAGACATTTTCTTTAGTCTCATGTAAGGATTATTTTAGAATCATAATGACGCTTGTAGCACATTACGATTTAGAATTATATCAGATGAATATAAAGACAGCGTTCTTAAATGGGGATCTGGAGGAAAATGTTTATATGGCACAACCGAAAAGTTTTGTTGTGGAAGGAAAAGAACGTATGGGATGCCGCTTGAATAAATTCATTTATGAATTGAAACAAGCTTCAAGACAGTGGTATTTAAAATTTGATAGTATAATAAGAAAGTTTGGGTTTCAAGAAAATGTAGAGAACAATTGCATTTATGCAAAGTTAAAAAATGAGAAATACATTTTCCTAGTCTTGTATGTGGATGACATCTTGCTCGCTAGCAGTGATGTTAATCTACTACTAGAAACCAAATTTTTGTTCTTGAAGTTTGATATAAAGGATCTCGATGAAGCTTCATTCGTCCTAGGAATAGAGATTCATCGAGATAGAGAAAATAGAGTTTTATGATTATCACAAAAGGCATACTTTGAAAAAGTTCTAAAGAAATACAGTATGCAAAATTATAAGTCTTCACCTGTTCTCATAGTCAAGGGCGATAGATATGGAGAATTTTAATGTCCCAAAAACTAATATGAGATCAATCAAATGAAAGTGGTCCATATAGTTCAGCTGTCGGAAGTTTATAGTATGCTCAAGTGTGTAATCATCCTGACTTAGCATTTGTTACCGAGTTACTTAGCAGATATCAGAGTAATCCAGGAATAGAACACTGAAAGTTAATAAAGAAAGTTTTGTGTTACCTGCAAGGTACGAAGGGTCTCATGCTAATATACAGAAGATCTGATTTCCTACACATAGAGGGGTATACAGATTCTGATTATGCGGGACATGATAAAAAATCCACGTCAGGATATATATTCACTCTCGCAGGAGGAGCTATATCGTGGAAAAGCTCAAAGCAAACCGTCACTATATAGTCCACAATGTATGCCAAGTTTGTAGCATGTTATGAGGCCACAGGACAGATGAATTGGCTGAAAAAATTCATGCCCAGGTTGAAAGTGATAGACGACATACATAAATCACTCAAGTTATACTGCAATAATAATCCAGCAGTATGTTATGCTCATAACAATAAGTCAAATGGTGCTTCCAAACACATTGACATAACGTATTATGTTGTGAAAGATAAAGTCCGGATCATATAATTAGTCTTGAGCATATAAGAACAGAAAAGATGCTCGCAGATCCGCTTACAAAAGGTTTACCACCCAGTGTGTTCAGAGAACACTTAGCCGGCATGGGTTTAAGGGAAAGCCTATGATTCCTAGATAACAATGGCATAGTTGAGAATCTGTTTTAAAATAGAGAGGTGTATTATAACTGTTTAATCTAATGGCAATTGACTATGACGATGAGGCATACTCTATACACTGATATGTGATAGAATGGGAACAAGATAAAGTAAGTAAGTTGAGTTTAAGTCATAAGGTAAGATCAAATAGGAGAATGTTAGATGATCTCCACCAACAGCAAATTGAGCCTTTGGATCCGCGCCCTGATCGGGGCGCCCAACCATTCTATGGTTGGTAGGCCCCTATCGTACAGTGTCATAAAAAAGAGAGGTGAGAGCCGGGGCAAGACATGAGGTTTACCTGAGCCGCCAGACGCCCTACCTACAGTCCCTAAACCCTAACTGACATAAGAGGGGGTGCTGCCAGCGACGAAAAAACCGCCACTAGACACCGCCGCCACCACGACAACGCCTTCACTGTCGGTCTTCACCACTCCACTGTCAATCAACCTCATAGCCGGCTCATCCTCAACTCCTATCTCTCTCACTCTATCTATCATTCACGTACTAATACATGTTTTATGATTTATACTCCATCAAATATCAATTTTGTATGCTAGATCATTGGCCAGTGATATATCAAATTTTACCCCCACCTACCTCCTCCCATCAAACGACATAAAGGACACCCGCCTTGCGTTTATAAGCCACCCTGCTTCCTCGTTCCTCCACGGTCCTCGCCTGCAAAGCACAGACACAAATCACGAGCGCCAAACCGAATCAGCCACGAACCATGGCGGCCTCACGCGCGCTCCTCCCCAGCCCGCAGGCGAGCGCGAGCCCCGCTTGGGCGCGGGCCCGCCTGGCCGTGCCGTCCTCGCTCATCACGCTCGCGGCGCGCGGCGGGGCCAAGGCCAACAGCACGCGGCTCCGCGTCCGGTGCGCGGTCCTGTCGTCGCCTGCGCCCGTGGCGCCCTCGGAGTCGAAGCCGGCGCACCGGATCTCGCGGTCCGGTTCCGACGGCGCGCTGAGGCCCAAGCCGGCGGTGCTGGTGGCCGAGAAGCTGAGCGAGGCCGGCCTGGCCGTGCTGCGGGAGTTCGCGGCCGTGGAGTGCGCCTACGGCATGTCCCCGGCCGAGCTCCTCGCGAAGGTGTCCCAGTTCGACGCGCTCATCGTGCGCAGCGGCACCAAGGTGACGCGGGAGGTGCTGGAGGCGGGGAGGGGCCGGCTGCGGGTGGTGGGCCGCGCGGGCGTCGGGATCGACAACGTCGACCTCCAGGCCGCCACGGAGGTCGGGTGCCTCGTCGTCAACGCGCCCACGGCCAACACCGTCGCCGCCGCCGAGCACGGCATCGCGCTGCTCGCCTCCATGGCGCGCAACGTCTCGCAGGCGGACGCGGCGCTCAAGGCCGGTGAGTGACATGACGATAATCACCGTCTCGATCTTCCTCGGTTGGTTGTCTGATTAATTAACTTCACATTGGCTGCGTGCGTCTCATTTGTTTTTTCTGCTGCGGGTGGTTAATCATGTTGGGTTGGTTGACGTGTTAGATGCCAAACCAATGAACAGTGAAGCCATTCCTAGTTTATTGGCATTGGTTAGGATGCGAGCAGATTGCATTGTTTGATGTCGCCATCGGATCTGGCAACGCAAATTAAATTAAGATGGAGCTGTTAAATAGTCCCTGATGCTTAGTGATACACCAAATCCATTACAAACTTTTCTTCTAATTAGATATTAGTACTGTCTTCCCCTTGGAAAGTTGAGGATAGCACTGGCTTTTGTAGTTTTGTTTCCTGACGAGTGACGACACGCATGAGCATCCCAGGCTCCCAGCTTAGGCAATGGCTCCGCTCTTAAACAATTTTGGGCCCTCGTTTGAGGCCACCGTCGAATTTGGCAGATCGAAGTAGAGAATAAAATAGACCTGGAGCACTTAATAATTTCTGGTGCCTGATTTGTTTTGCAAACTTAATTCTAATTGAATATTCTCATCGGATAAATAAAGGAGTAGAGGATGGATAGCGCTGATATGATTTGTTATTGTTACGTTGTCTCGTGAGAAAGCACGAGCATCACTGCTTAGGCTACAGTTTTATTCAACCAGGCTGTTCATTGCTCGGTTTTTGGGCTGATAAGTTCGACTCGACGGAAACCATTCTTCTATTTTAACTTTTAAGATAGTGCGATCCATTTCTACAGCACTGTTATTACTATCTTACCACCTTTCTAGTTTTACAGTTCAACCATGCCACGCTGGGCACCAAGCCCCAAATTTGCCCAAGTTTGCTGGGTCCACGTGCTTCTCTTGCAGTACACTGAATTTTATACTGTATTACTGTAATTTTCTTCCTCCATCTCTCCACACGGTGGCTTAACTTTTATTTAAAAAAAACGTGTACAGTACAGTATTAGTATGGTCAAATATGTCCTGTGGTCCCCGTTAGTCAGTGTATGGCAATTGGAATCTCTAAACTGACAATACAGGATATGTGTGCTGAAAGATGGGCAGGTTCAATGAATCCGCTTGCCTACAGTTTCTCTACTTGTGCCCACCATCTCACAGCGAATCATTATTTCGATGTTTCATATAGGCACACTGTAGCAAGGCCATAGAGTACCATACACATAGGCATATACGTGTGACGTGTCCAAACAATGGATATAAGGATTCTATTATTGAAGGCATCTGGGGAATCTTGCTTCCGGTGTAAAGTATTCTAAATTATGTGCCATAATTCTTATGCTTTGCACCAACAGACCGTTAGGCCCCTCTTAATTTTATCTCGCTAGCTGCTAGCACCAGCCACGAGGGCAACACCAAAGAAATTGCCACTACCGGTCCATTATTATGTGTATATCTATGCAAACGTTTGCCCATTATTGTACTATCTTGTTGGACTATTTTTCGTTGCCTTAATGGCGCATATCTTTGATTAGCAATTTTCGGAACACACACAAGGGCAACCTCTACTTTCA
Source organism: Miscanthus floridulus (assembly GCF_019320115.1). Classification (NCBI taxonomy): domain Eukaryota; kingdom Viridiplantae; phylum Streptophyta; class Magnoliopsida; order Poales; family Poaceae; genus Miscanthus; species Miscanthus floridulus. Next base: position 65,353,107 of record NC_089592.1, on the reverse strand, counting down.
GCTAACGAATTGATAGTACAAAAAGGTGTACTATCGAATGCGACTGATTGCCTAAGACCGGTTAACCTACTGAAACAATCATTTGATTTAATTGGTTGTGATGTTGACTTGATTACTGCTGTATTTGATTGAAAGTCTATTGCTCATTTTCAATCCTTTGAAAGCCCATTTCTTGTAACGACAGCCCACCAATATACCGAAGACAAGTTATCAGTCTGACCAAAAGAGACGCATTCTAACTCAGGGTGGGTGGGGGTGTTTATCCTGTTATTCTGAAATCATAGGAACGACATAGGAATAAAATGTTTTTTGTTTGAAACAATGACAGGAGTTCTGCTTCTCAATTAAGGCGATATTTTTTTTATGTACAAGAGGAATAGAATGTCCTAACATCTTGTATCCAATTGATTGAGAAAACACAGAAAACAGATCAAACATTTGCATGGGGAGAGCAGGCAAAACACAAGAATTTGATGAGAGAGAATGACACAAAGGAAACTTTCCATGATATTCAACCTATTGGTAGAATTCCAAATGATATCATAGGAAATTTTCCTCTAGGGTTTCAATCATCTAGAATTCCTCTATTTTTCCTTTATTCCAAAGGGGACCTAAGATGGGATCCTCCAACTGTTCTATCCTTGCAAATGCATTGGTTTTTGAAACACTCACGGAATGCATTATCACATCATACCTTTACACAGGTTTTAATCATGTCATTCATCTTGTATTGTGAGAAAAAAAAGTGGTTCAAATTCAGTTGCTGGTTGCTTATTGAGGAATCTACCAATAACTACGTTGGTAACATGTCCCTATTGAACTTTTATTTAAAAAAGAACCAGGTGCCTCAGTTTAGTGGAGAATACGGTCCCTGAACGCTTGTCAAATCTAACCTTTTTTTGAAAGTGACTTTAGTTATTAATCACTGCAACTTTCCAGAACATAATGCTAATTGTGTAGTAAGACAAATTGCTATTTAACTTTTTGAGGCTACTTATCAAGAAAAGAAGAAAATTCATATACTTGTTGCTTCCTGTTTTGTATGACAAACATTTTTGCTCTGCCAAATTGAAGCATGGTACATGTAAGCCCATCTTAATTTGACTTGCCAGCTGCCAATCTAGCTTGAAGGTGACACAACTAGAAGGTATCTGCACCGTAAATATGACTGTCGAAATTATAGTTGGGCCGTGCTTACAAAGGTGTAATTCTGGCCTAAAGATGCAACTGTGACTTGAACAAATTATATTCATCTGTCATTAAATTCTAATTATATGATATATGATATGCTGATGTGGAATGGTATAAAAGCAAGTACTCAAACTACTGATGCTAATTAAATGGTTTGATGTATTAAAAAGGTGAACAAAATATGCTTTGATGTTGTGGAGATTGTTAGGATTGATCTCATCCGACTCAGTCCAACGACTGAGTCGGACCCCTTGACCGTGTCCTGATCGGGGACACACAACCGACCACTGGTCAGCGGGCCGCTGTGTGGGGGCCGGGGCACTAGATACGAGGTTCGACGCTGCCACTGACCCACCGAAGTAACCCTAGAAGGCCCCTTCGATCATGGACTGCGCTGCAAGTGACGGGAAGCCCCGCCGACAGCGCCCCCATCCTCTGGACTCTACCGCACCCCGTCCTCTAGACTCTATCGTGCTTCCTCTATCTCCTCTGCCAACCCCGAAGGTATGGGTCTCTCTCTTTCTCTGTCTCCCTCTTCCGATTCATGTTCTAGATCGATTTGAACCAAATAGAGATGAATCCACCCACTAATCTACACCTAGATGATTCTAAGATTTTAACAATGGTACCAGAGCCATGGTTGCTAGTGGGTAGATCGAGTGTGGGATAGAAAATTAAAAAGAAATAAAAAAGATAGAAGCAGAGGGTTCAACCCGGTTTGGATTGAAACCCTAACCCAAATCGGGGAAGAAACAGAGATGCAAGAGGGATCGAAAACGAACCCTAACCCTAGCCCGTGAAGATCCAGTCGGAGAAGAAAAGCAGTAGCAGTGGGTTTCGACCAAACCCTAACCGTCCAAACCCGAACCCTAACCCTAAGACCTAACCCTAGCAACGAGGACAGAGGGGGGAGGAGCCTACCTAGGTTTTTTCTCGCCGCTGTCGCCACCGTCGTCGCACGGGAAGACCACGATGTCGCCTCGCCGGAGCGCGAGAAGGGAGCCGAGCCCGCTGGCTTGGACTTGGAGCACCGCCGCAAAGCCGCTCGACGATGACGCACTCACCCTAGGGCGAACGCGCGCGTCGGCGAGGGGGCCTGCGGCGGCGCCGTCACCCTCATCTGACGAACTCAAGCGTCCACCACTGCTCTTTGCTCTCCGTCGCGGGGCTGAGTGAGGAAGGGGAGGGAGACAGAATGACCTAGGGTTCAGGGGAGACGACGTCGCGTGGGTTTTTTGTTCGCCCGAGATCAACGCGTGGCCATCGAATGAAAATAGACGGCGCAGATCAACCGGGCCGAGTTTAAGCCCAGGCGGGCGCGAGCACTGGGCTGCTTTGCCAGCCCAGGCCCAGGTTGCGGCCTAGGAGGCGCTGCGGGCACACGTGCGTAGTTGGGCTAGGCCGTTTTGTTGGTTGGGACGAAGCAGCAGTACTGAATGGAGTCCATTTCCTCTTTTCTATTTTTTCTTTTTTTTCTTTTTTTTTTCTTTTTCTAGTAAATTGTTATTTCCTGGAAAATGATTAATTGCTCAAAGAAAAATTAGTAAAGAGAATTTTACCATGGGTAAAATTCACAAATTATGTTTAAGTTTTCGTTGCAAAGTTTAAAGTTTATTATCTTTTAATTAAATTCAAACCAATGGGAGAATTTAATTTGAAGAGCAATTATATTTAGTAAATCATGATTATGCTTATCGTCCAATTAAATTGTAGCCAATAGAAAAATTTAATTAGAGGAGTAGTCCGTTTTTTGTTTAAATAAGATTATGGTATTGTCATTTTCTGACCAACGTTGATGATAACAATATTATAATGAATTTAAGTTTGAAGTTTAAATCTCTAACAAATTTTACACCAACGTGGTCAATTTTTCTGAGAGTAGACAAGGACCAAGGAATGTTCCTGAACTGAAAGAATGTATTTCATTATCAAGTTTTCGCTGCAATGATGTTGATTATCTTCCAATTAAATTTGAACCAATGGGAGAATTTAATTTTGAAGAGTAGTTATATGGATTTCAAGTTAATTTATGAGTTTTATGCATTAATTCTATTTTCTACCCAACGGTGATGTAGAATTGATGCAGAAACATATAGTATGTTTTATTTTTAATCAACGAGATCACTCGGCTGCATGTCAACAGGATGCAATGCTGGGGCATGTGAATGAAAAGGCTTGAGTCAAGCCAGTTCAGGGCAGTTTTTGTTAGTTTACTAATTTTCTGATTAAATTGGAACCAACGGGAAGATTTAATTGAAAAATGAAGTATGAGTGAATGTTTAAGTCGTCATGACTAAGTTTTTGTATAGATGTATCCCGCATGGAGAGAAGTTTTGATATAGTACTTATGCTAGTCAATCCTATATGTCGGGAGAAGTTTTGTGATGATTCACATGTTTTGTATCTCGCATAGCGAAAAAAGTTTGGGTAGCTCTTATGTTGTCATAGTATTAACCTTGGAACAATAGAAATGCATTGTCATGGTCAATACTAACCAAAAGATAAGAAAAGATATAAGTGTGACTTGCAAAAGCACTGCTAATGAAAGACCTCATTGAGTTTTCAAAGTAAAATAAGGAAAGTGTACTAAACAGATCAAGAAATAACTTTGTTTATATAATCATGTGAATGCAGTAAGTTATAAGTGTCTTCTCGTTCACAAGCTTTCTGAATAGTTCTTAAAATTATGGCAGTAAAGTTCATGTCATATTTTGAGGGGAGAATATTAAGATCAATTAAGAAAAATACTCTTCATTAAGAGTGAGATAAAGATCAATTAAGAAAGATACTCTTTATTGAGAGTGAGATAAAGATTAATTAAGATGAAACCGTTGGAGGAGTACAATGGTTACAACAATGATACCCCCTAAGCAGAGAAATAGTTAAATTCCTGGTCCTTTTAAAGTTCCGACAGGAAAATAGTGTAGTCAGTCTCAAAGATGTTAAGGTGGTGCTTAAAGCGCCATATGAGATTTTAACGGATTAAACCCAAAATAAGATATTTAAAGATACACTATCTTTAGAAAAGATGAGAAGATCTGTGGGAGCATGATATGTAGAGATATGTAGAGACCTAAGACTTGAAGAAATGCAGGACTGCATGTCCACTTCAATGATTCAAAAACAAGTTTCTCAATACCTGTTGATGTTGTATGACCAATACAACACCTGTTGTCAGCTCTTCGAAGAAGATGGATAATGTTAACAAGGATCTTGTAATACAGAAGCCTGTAGAATCAATTACCACTTGGCAATGAAGAGCAACAATAGCCCCATATGAAAGTGCCAGTAGCTAAGGTTCCAGAAGGTCTTAAAGAATTAGTAAACCAGTTTTCTCAATGACTATGAAGTCTATGTTAGTAAAGAAATTCAAATGAAAGGTGATCCCATCTTATTTGAAGAACCCATGAGAAGTGTTTACTCGTTTAAATGGCAAGAAGATATAAAGTTGAAATGAATTCGATGAATACCAACGATGTTTGGGACTTAGAAGTAATTTCTAATGGAGCCAAAACAGTAGGCTGTTAATAGGTCTACAAGACAAAATATGACTCTAAAGGGAATATAGAAAAATATAAAGCACGACCTGTAGCAATATGCTTTACGCAAAGAAAATAAAAAGATTACAATGAGACTTTTCTCTCTAGTCTCATGCAAGGATTCTTTTGGAATTATAATGGTGTTCATGGTACATTACGATTTAGAAATACAACAGATGAATGTAAAGACGACATTCCTCAATAGGGATTAGTATGAAAACGTTTACATGGCTTAACCCAAAAGGTTTCGTCATGGAAGAAAATAACATATGGGATGCTGCCTGTAGAAATCCATTTATAGGTTAAAAGTAAGTCTCTAGACAATAGTATTTGAAGATGATGAAAATGATAAGAAAGTTTGGGTTTTAAAGAAAATAAGAAGGACAATAGCGTTTATGCAAAGCTCAAGAATGGAAAATTCACTTTTCACATCTTGTGAATAGATGACATTCTACTCATTAGTAGTGATGTTAATCTATCATTGGAGAAGAAGTTTTATCCTCAAGTTTCAATGTGAATAATCTTGATGAAGCGTCATTGTTTAGAGGAATCAAAATTCACCGAGATAGAAGAAAATGGGGTATTAGGACTATCGCAAAGGCATACTTAAAAAAGATTCTTGAGAAATAAAGTATGCATGCGAGTAAACATACGCTTGCTCCTATAGTAAAGGGTAATAGATTTGGAAACTTTAAGTGTTCCAGGAACCGATATAAGATCGATCAAATGAATATGGTTCCATATACTTCAGCTGTTGGAAGCTTAATGAGTGTATAAGTACAAGTATGAACTTACCCTGACGTAGTTTATGTATCCGAGATATTTTGGCAGAAGTCCAGTCCAGATATAGATCATTAGAATAGAGTTGAGAATGTCTTGCAATTTAGCAAAGTATTATAGACTTCATGCTGAGTAACAAAGAATAAGTACTCTCAAATAGTTGAGGGTACAAAAGTTAAGTCCTGGCGAGATATGTAGTGAAATCCACAGCAGTTGCTAACACTTGTAGTTGGAGAGTTATTTTATGTAAAAGCTCCAAAGAAATAGTTGTGGTGTCATCAGCGATGCACATCATAGTATAGCTTGACATGAGGCTTAAGGAACAGGCAAAAGGAAGTTAAGAAAATTTGTACCCGGATTTAACAATGGTAGACAACAACAATAACTATTTAAAGTAAGTTAACTCCTAAGACAATAGATCAAGTGTGCTGCCAAACACATTGACACTAAGTTATATGTTGTAAAGGAGAAAATCCAGAATCATTTTGAAAGCATTGGACACATAAGTACCGAGTAAGTACTTACGGATCCGCTTACCAAAGGCTAACCACCCAGTGCGTTCAGAGAACACACAGTCGACATGGGTTTATGGGAAAGCCTATGATTTCTGGATACTAAGGGCCTAGTTAAGTATCTGTTTCAAAACAGAGATGTGCATTGTAGCTGTTAAGTCTAATGGCAACTGACCGTGACGATGAGGCACGCTCTATTCATTGATTTGCGGTGGAATAAGAACAAGATAAAGTACGTAAGTTTAAGTTATAAGGTGAGATCAAGGAGGAGAATGTTATGATTGATCTCATCCGACTCAGTCCAACGACTAAGTCAGACCCCTTGACCCTGTCTTGATCGGGGACACAACCGATCATTGGTCGGTGGGCCCCTGTCACACAGCGCTATAAGATAGAGATGGGAGCCGGGGCGCTAGATACGAGGTTCGATGCCACCACTGACCCACCGAAGTAACCCTAAAAGGCCCTTTCGACCATGGGCTGCGCTGCAAGTGACGGGAAGCTTCGTCGGCAGCGCCCCCATCCTCTAGACTCTACCGTGCTTCGTCCTCTATCTCCTCTGCCAACCCCGAAGGTATGGGTCTCTCTCTTTCTCTGTCTCCCTCTCCCGATTCATGTTCTAGATCGATTTGAACCAAATAGAGACGAATCCACCCACTAATCTACACCTAGATGATTCTAAGATTTTAATAGAGATGTCATGTTAAGTCTCCAAGCTGTGGTGCAATAATTAAAAAAAAGGACGTACCCAGTGCAGAGAGCTCCCACTCTGTGCGGGGTCTGGGGAAAGGTGTTAGTGGCAAGCCTTACCCTCGCCTGTGCAATGCGAGGAGACCGTGACTCGAATCCAGGACCTTCCGGTCACAGGCGGTAAGACTCTACCGCTTGCACCAGGCCCGCCCTTCTAAGCTGTGGCGCAATAATTATCTCCAAGAAATGTTCTGATATTTTGTTTTGTCATTTCACACAGGTAAATGGCAAAGAAACAAGTACGTGGGGGTTTCTCTGGTGGGAAAGACTCTGTCCATCATGGGCTTCGGGAAGGTTGGCTCAGAGGTAGCGAGGCGAGCGAAAGGGCTCGGGATGCATGTGATAGCTCATGATCCCTATGCCCCTGCTGATCGGGCCCGTGCCCTCGGAGTAGAGCTGGTATCTTTCGACGAGGCCATCGCAAGAGCCGATTTCATCTCCCTCCACATGCCACTGATACCGACAACATCCAAGATCTTCAACGACGAGTCCTTCGCAAAGATGAAGACTGGTGTCCGGATCATCAATGTGGCCAGGGGTGGAGTGATCGATGAAGATGCTCTAGTGAGGGCCCTTGACTCTGGCAAAGTTGCTCAGGTGATCACAACTTCATTCGATTCAAGTGTTATTTCACCCAATTCATGTGAAGATGGATCTCTCTGAAAGCTGAGTTTTTCCATGGCCAATGTGGAGCAGGCGGCTCTTGATGTCTTCACCGTGGAGCCCCCACCGAAGGACAGCAAGCTGGTGTTGCATGAGAACGTGACTGTAACACCCCACCTTGGAGCAAGTACTGTCGAGGCTCAGGTCTGCATCGTCACCTACTACCATGTCTTGCATTGATGCAGACCACTTGCCGCTGTCTCTGACGACGTACCAACTTCACTGAACTCTCCAAAATGGCAGGAAGGCGTCGCTATCGAGATTTCGGAAGCCGTGATTGGTGCGTTGAGAGGGGAGCTCGCAGCAACAGCTGTGAATGCGCCCATGGTCCCAGCTGAGGTAGGTACCTTCTCTCGACATGTCGCATGTCAGTGCAGCACACTTCAATAGTTCATTAAGCGTGTTCATGGATGGCTCAATCTGATGATGAAATTCGTGTTCTTTTTTTTTCGTTTGCCAGATCATGTCAGAGCTGGTTCCATATGTTTCTCTGGCTGAGAAGCTCGGGAGGCTGGCGGTGCAGCTCGTGGCCGGCGAGAGCGGCATCAAGGGCGTGAAGGTGGTGTACACCACAGCCCGTGGCCCCGACGACCTGGACACTCGGCTCCTCCGCGCGATGGTGACCAAGGGCCTGGTGGAGCCCGTGTCCAGCACATTCGTGAACCTGGTGAACGCAGACTACACGGCGAAGCAGCGCGGCCTCCGCATCACGGAGGAGCGCGTCGCGCACGACAGCCCGGCAGCGGAGGCACCGCTGGAGTCCGTCCAGGTTCGCCTCTCGAATGTGCAGTCCAAGTTTGCGGGTGCGATCAGCGACGGCGGGGACATCGTCCTGGAGGGCCGGGTCAAGTACGGCGTGCCGCACCTCACCCTCGTGGGACCCTATGAGGTGGACGTCAGCCTGGAGGGCAACCTGATCCTGTGCCGGCAGATCGACCAGCCCGGGATGATCGGCAAGGTCGGGAACATCCTCGGCCAGAGGAACGTCAACATCAGCTTCATGAGCGTCGGCCGGACGTTCCGTGGCAAGCAGGCGATCATGGCCATCGGCGTTGACGAGGAGCCTGACAAGGAGACGCTGGAGAACATTGGGGCCATTCCGGCGATCGAGGAGTTCGTTTTCCTCGAGCTATGATGGACAGCGAGTTTTCTGTAGGATTAAGTTTGATAGTACGTGCTGAACTTGGGGTTTGACGTCTGATGGACGCTGGGAGGAACGGGATCCGTGGTGGTCTGTCTCCGTCTGTTTGGGGACCTCTACTTTTTTTACGCCAGGAGAAGGAAGAAGTATATGTGAAGGGTGCCTTGGCTTGGTCCCTGTCTAAATAAGAGATGTGTGTGTGCCGTTGGCTATGTGTAAACTGTGTATCTATCTGTATGTGCTTAATGCTTGGTTCTAAGAACAGCATCATTGTGTCAGAAATGCAGACGTTGTGTACTGTATGGTGCAACTGCAACAAATTGTGGTATTGTTTTACAAATCCAAATACCGGATACAAGACACTGCAGTATGAGAGAAGAACACGAAATCGAAAGGGTTGGAGGGATGTCGACAGAATATTGTTGGTAGTCTACCGATGGGTATCTCGCGATGGTAGATTTATCGGTGAGGGTGCGCTTAATCAGGAACCAGATGGTGACACAAGGCGCAGAGACAGCGATTTAGACAGGTTCGGGCCATCTGATCGATGTAATACCCTACGTCCTGTGTCTTTGGTGTATTGTATTGAGATGTAGTAGATAGATCTGGGTATCTTGTCCGCTAGGGGACCCCTACCTCTCCTTATATAATCTGGAGGGACATGGTTACAACTTACAAGTAAAGTAGTCTATTTGGTACTATACAATGTCTTGCGGTACACGCCGAGCAGCGTCGTGCACGCCTTATCTTGTGGGTCGGGCCACCTCTGATGGTGCGGCCCATGTTTTGTCCTGTGGATACCGGGGGCCATACCCCCACAACTAGTCCCCGAGCCTGACAGTAGATGACGTAGTCACGTGGTGCCAGGGTCAGAAAGTAGAAGACCAGCCAAGTAGGCAGCCAGTCCCCGGGTGTAGCCACGAGATGAGAAAAAGCACATTCACCGTAAGGTGAAGTATGCCCACTTAGTCCCCGAGTCTGCTGGAAGATGAAGAATTGTCACACCCAATTTTAAGGATAAAATGGGGTGCAAAACCTTATGTGCGTCCAGGGATCAGTCACATACATAAGCCGACAAATTAAGAATAATATCATCTCCAATGTTTATTACATCACGAATAAAACAGAGTTATTACATAAATATAGTGTAGGTAATAAAAAGATCTCTCGCAGAAGCTCCATTTTACAGGGACGTCGATTGGTTGACCACAAGTCTAGTAGTCCTCAGAGAAATTATCATTCTCAAAGTCATATGTTATCCATCCGGGATTTTTATCCAAATAATAAAAATAAATAAGCGTAAGTACATGTCGTACTTAACAAGTGTAACACGGGGTTCATGAGGCTCAAAAGGCTAGACACAGGTTTAACAGCGTTCAGCTTTTAGTTGTCACAATTTTAGCTTATGAGTAGCATCAAGTTGTTTCAATTCCCATCGCAAAACACATGATCAAATATAAACATGAATAATGAATAGCATAAATAGATATTACTTAGTGATCATCTATTCCATAAGGGTTCCATGGCCGCTCGTGACCGTGAGCACAGCTGATATACCAGTTTTACACTCTGCAGAGGTTGTACACTTTCACTGTGAGTTGTGATACCCATATGCCCGGGTTTATAACTCCCAAAACACTACCAAGGTGAGCAGGCAGGGTCACTATGAAGCCTTTCAAAGGTTCGTCTAACAAGTTAGGGCCATTAGATTCACTCGGTAAACAGATGTAGAGCCCCCCTTCTCGATGGCACATTGACACGCAGCCTATACACATAGAGATAGAGGCCGCTCTATACCCGATTCGTCAAGCCATTCTTATGCCAATGAAGGTAACCACTATTAAGCTAGAAAAGGTCCTTATACTAAGCTAAAGCCAGAGCCATGTAGCCTTCACAGCTGTACTGTAAGTCCCGGATGATCACTTATAGATAAGTCCTTAGGAAGAGGAATCTGAAGCATTTAGAAAGTAGCTAAACACTCCAGCCCCCTGTTTCCATATTGCTAAAAAATCACGTTTTAATGTTTATTGCATATACCATTAGTCAAGTTACAAGATCATGGTTTAATTGAGCACTAGCAAAGCTACCCAAATGCATAACCCATATGTGACAAGGTAATAGTTCAATTCTAGGAAATCCTTATCAAGATGACACATGCAACATGAATTTAATGAATTAGAGTGAATAGGAAACAAGGATGATCCCATGCTATACTTGCCTTGAGCAACGTACTCCTGCTGGGCCTGCTCGTCAAAGTCGTACCCTTGACCTCCCGAGAACTGCTCACCGTCTATACTCGATAACCACATCAACATACAAGCATCCAGGAGCAATCATGCAAAGCAAACAAGGCTACAGATTAGAACAGTACACCAATAGCAAAGAATTAAGAGGAAAAGTTTGAAAAACGAATCTACGTCTCGCTATGAACACACGGACACGAAAATCACAAAAATCAGATCTAAAACGGAGAAGTTATGAATTATACAAGATTTCCTATAAGCAAATAATAGATTAGATCTAAGCTCGAATTATAAAAGTTAGAAATCTATTTTACAGTAGCATAAACATGTATATTACTTAATTACGAACCTAACGCAACTTGAACGGATCAAATCGGAGTTAAAACGGAGAAATTATGACAAAAAACAAGTTGAATGGCAAAACTGTAAATAATTGAAAACGTATTTCAGTCCAACCGAACGAAAATACACTTTCGAAAGAAGGAAACATAAACTGTGAAACGCGCAAAGGACCGCGGGTTAAGCCAAGAATAATTGTAAGGGTGTATCTGCAAAGTCGGTATCGAAGGGGTATCTTTCAATCTGAGCCCTTGGATTAGAAATCGATGGCTGAAAATTGATTTGGCGGGAATAGAGAGAGAGAGGGGCGCCAGAACAGTGATGGCGGCAAGCCTCCGACGGCGGCGCCATGGCCGGCGTGCTGAAGCTCTCGAATCTCGACCTCCAGTGCACTATTCGACCAAAGAAAGGTACTGGGAGAGAGAGGAGGGAAAGGGGATCTCACCGGACCCAAAACGGAGGACCGGGAACCAACAACGGCGGCGCGGTGCTCGACGAACGACGGCGGTACTCCAAGCTTGCGGCGGCGCTAGGTTAGGCGGCTGCAGCTTGCGGGGCGAAGAACCAAGCGGTAGATGAGATTGAAGGAGGAGGCGTAGGCGCTATTTATGGGGACGAAATTTCTTGGGCGCGATGGCATCATGAAGATCGTGGCCGAGGCGGACTCATGCGACGGCATGGGATGGAGTCCGAGCCGGTCACAACGGGAGGAAGGAGGCGGGTCTGACACCTGGGCCCGGGCGGTCAGTGGTCGGAAGGAGACGGACGCGCGTGCCTTCGGAAGCGGCTGGGCCGAGCGGCGCTGGACCGGCTGCGGAGGGAGGAAGTGGGCCGGTAGGCCGAGTGGGCCGCTGCGGTGTGGCGCGCAAGCAAACTTGGCTATGGCCCAAGCGGAGATAGGAGGGCTGAGCAGCGGCCTGGGAAGGAGACAAGCTGGCCACGACAGAAGCAAGGAGTGGGGAAAGAAGTTTATATTTTTTTTAATCTTTTTTTCCAAAGCAAGTTCAAAATGCAATTTCAACTCAATTTGAAATCCGACTTCAACCAAACAATTCAAAATAATATGTAGCGGCATGAATGCACATTCATAGTTGTTGACCTATATTTGATTTTAAATTTGATAAACTTTATTATTCTTCCTAAATTTAAATGCTCATAAAAATGCTTAATAAATCAATTTCCCCTATTTTAAAAGGTTGTAAAATTTATTATGTTACAATTCTACCCCCTTAAAATGAATCTCGTCCTCGAGATTCGGACGATGCACTCAAATAATTGTGGGTATATTTTCCTCAGATCCTCTTCTCTTTCCCAAGTAGCCTCATCTTCGGTATACCGATTCCACTGAACCTTGCACATCGTTATAACTCAGCTACTTGTAACTCTTTCTGCCGTCTCCAAAATCCTTACCGGATACTCCTCATATGTGAGGTCTTCCTTAACTGTAAGCTCTTCTAACGGTATCTGCTGCTCAGGTACACGCAAACACTTCTTTAGCTGAGACACATGGAACACATCATGTACACCTGACAAACTCTCAGGCAATTCCAGCTAATAAGCTACTTCTCCACGTCTCTCTAAAATCTTGAAAGGTCCAATATACCTTGGCGCTAACTTCCCTTTCATGTTAAACCTTCTCACACTTCTCATAGGTGACACCTTCAAGTACACATAATCACCTTCTTTGAAAACCAATTCTCTTCTTCTAGTATTGGCATAGCTCTTTTGTCGAGACTGGGCCACTCTCAAGTTATCCCTGATCAACCTTACTTGCTCTTCTGCGTCTCTCAAGACATCTGGTCTGAACACCTGAGTTTCCCCTATTTGGTTCCAAAACAACAGGGTCCTACACTTTCGTCCATACAAAGCTTCGAAAGGTGCCATATTGAGACTTTTCTGATAACTGTTTTTGTACGAGAACTCTACATAAGGCAAACTCTTGTCCCAACTTGTACCATACTGTAACGCATAAGCCCTCAACATATCCTCTAATATCTGATTAATTCTCTCAGTTTGCCCATCTGTCTGAGGATGATATGCTGTACTAAAGTTCAACCTGGTTCCCAATGAACTATGTACTTGCTACCAAAAATGAGATATAAATTGGGTACCTCGATCAGACATAATTTTCTTGGGCACTCCATGTAGACATACTATTCTCTCCATATATAACTGAGCTAACTTTGGTCCATTATAAGTAGTCTTGACCGGTATAAAGTGAGCGACTTTAGTTAACCGATCCACTATTACCCAGATTGAATCATAACCTCTCTGAGTACGTGGTAACCTAATTATGAAATCCATACCAACTTCTTCCCACTTCCACTTAGGTATCTTCATTGGTTGTAGCAATCCTGCAGGTCTTTGATGTTCAGCCTTGACTCTCTGACAGGTATCACATAAAGCAACATATTCAGCAACATCTCTTTTGAGTCCGTACCACCAATACTTCTCTTTTAAGTCCAAATACATCTTAGTACTTCCAGGATGGATAGAATAAGCAGACTCATGTGCCTCATGAAGAATTGCCTCACGTATAGCCTTATCCTCAGGCACACTTAGTCTTTTTCCAAACCATAGAGTTCCATTGTCGTCTATACGGAAACCTGGTGCCTTACCAATCACTATGTTTTCCACTATCTCTTTTAACTTCGCATCCTATAACTGACCCTTACGTATCTCTTGCTCTAATTTAGGCTCCAATACCAACTCCACTGCATTTGTGACAAAGCCTAAATTTAGTCGCTTCAACTCGGCACACAACTCACTTAACATCAATGTCACTTGCACCTCATTGGCATAACTCTTCCTACTAAGGGCATCGGCAACAACGTTCACCTTTCCAGGATGATAGTGTACCTCTAAATCATAATCTTTGATCAACTCTAACCATCGACGTTGTCTCATATTCAAATCTGTCTAAGTGAAAATATACTTTAGACTCTTGTGATCAGTATAGATGTCACTCTTGTGTCCAATGAGATAATGCATCCATATCTTCAATGTATGAACCACTGCTGCTAACTCCAAATCATGGGTAGGATAATTTAACTCATGCTTTCTCAACTACTGAGATGCATAAGCCACTACTCTGCCTTCTTGCATAAGAACACATCCAAGTCCTTGACGAGATGCATCACAATAGATCAAAAAGCTTTTATTCAGATCTGGCAAAGTCAATACTAGGGCTGTAGTCAACCTCTTCTTCAACTCTTCAAAGTTAGCCTAACACTTTTCAGACCACACAAACTTAGCATTTTTCTCCAACAAAGCTGTCATTGGCTTGGCAAGCTTAGAGAAACCTTCAATGAACCTTCTATAGTATCCAGCTAATCCCAAGAAACTATGAATCTGTTCCACATCTGTTGATGGCTTCCAATTCAATACATCTTTCACCTTACCTGGATCTACTGCAATTCCACCGTTAGAGACAACATGGCCAAGGAAAGAAACTTCCTTCAACCAAAATTCACACTTGCTTCGCTTAGCATACAACTTGTGTTCTCTAAGCTTCTGCAAGACCAACCTTAGATGTTCAGCATGTTCTTCCTCTGTTTTGGAGAATATCAATATATCATCGATGAACACCACCACAAACTTATCCAAAAACTCCATAAACACCTTGTTCATCATGTACATAAAGTAGGCAAGTGCATTGGTCAAACCAAATGACATAACAGTGTACTCATACAAACCATACCTCGTAGTAAAAGCTGTCTTGGGTATGTCTGTTGCATGAATCCTCAATTGATGGTAGCCAGAACAAAGATCAATCTTAGAGAAGACACAAGCACCTCTTAACTGATCAAACAAGTCATCAATTCTAGGCAACGGATATTTGTTCTTGATGGTAACCTCATTGAGCGATCGATAGTCAACACACATCCTCTAAGTACCATCCTTCTTGTCAACAAATATAACTGGTGCTCCCCAAGGTGATGAACTAGGATGAATAAAACCTTTCTCCAGTAACTCTGTAATTTGTTTCTTAAGTTCTTCTAATTCTTTAACCCCCATTCTATATGGACGTTTAGCTATAGGTGCAGTTCTAGGTAATAATTCAATAATAAACTCAATATCACGATCAGGTGGCATACCTAGCAAATCATCGGGGAACACATCTGGAAATTCATCCACCACTAGGTCCTCCTTGTTGCCGCTATCATCAAGCTGGTTCACTGTGGCTGTCGGTTGTGCTTGTATTACAACATGAACCCTGATTCTTTCTCCATTCAGTGCGGTCACCACAACTACCTTCTCCTTATACTGAATCACTGCTTGTTGTTGCATCATCCAGTCCATACCTAGAATCACATCTATACCAGATGCTCTCAACATAATGGGGCTCACTTTAAACTCTACCCCCCTCAAGGATAGACTAGTCGGAAGACAATGATATGAAGCTTGCATACTTCCACCCGGTGAGTTTACTAACATGGGATTTTGCATGGCACATAATGGTATGCTATGGTTTCTAACAAATGCTTGTGATATGAATGAATGCGAAGCTCTAGAATCAAAAAGAACGGTAGCGGGGGTTGAGTTGACATTGAAAGTACCGAGCATGACTTCTGGTTCTGCCAGCACCGTCTCTGTAGACACATGGTTCACCTTTCCCGTGTTGGGTGCTGGCTTCTGATAGCTGTTCTGCCTTTGAGGGGTTTGCTGATTAGGCTTCTCAGGGCAATTATAAGACATGTGACCTTCTTTGCCACAATGGAAGCACTTGCTGGGGGTGCTAGGGGCACTAGTCTTCATAGGAGTGTTATTGGGCGCTCCTTGTCGTGGTGTCTGCTGACCACTCTGTTGCTGAGGACGTTGATTACCAATCTGCTACTGGTTTGGGTTGCGCTGAGGATACTGACCACGATTCCACTGAATTGGTGGTCCCTGAAGCCTCCTCTTCTTGGCCTAGCACCTGGTTTTAAGAATAAAACCAGATACACACCATATGTGATCTCAGGAAGTCAAATCTCACATATAGCTACAAATAAAGGTAATATCAAAAGACAATGCTTAAATACATAGCGTAATAGTATAAAGATTATAACCTCAGAGTATAGACAGCGGAAAGACAACTCCGATCTTCAGGCAAAGACTCCAATACCACAGGGACAACTGACTAGTTGACCACAAGCCTAATTCCTCCAAACTCTAGCAATCTGGTACCCATCTGGGATTTTCCAAATAATTGAAAATAAAGCAAGCATAAGTACATGTCGTACTCAACAAATATAACATGGGGTTCATGGGACTCAAAAGGCTAACACTAGTTTAACTACAATTAGCTTTTAATTATCATAATTTTAGCATAGGAGTAGCAATAAGTTTATCACAAGCCCATATAAACACATGATCAGGTAAATATGAATAATGAATAGCATAAACAATTAACCATTAGTGCGCATCTTCATCATCCATATCATTAGTGTCCATCATCTATTCCATAAGGGTTCCAAGGACGCTCGTGACCATGAGCACGGCTGATATACCAGTTTTACACTCTGCAGAGGTTATACACTTTCACTGTGAGTCATGATTTACCCTTTCGCCCGAGGTGATCAGCCTCTTGACCCACTACCAAGGAAGGTCGATAGGGTTCACTATAAAGCCTTTCAAAGGTTCGTCTAACAAGTTAGGGCCATTAGATTCACTCGGCAAACAGACATAGAGCCCCCCTTCCTGATGGCACAATGACGCGTAGCCTATACTCAAGGGGACAGAGGCTGCACTATACCCGATTTGTCAAGCCATTCTTACGCTAATAAAGGTAACCACTAATAAGCTAGAAAAGGTCTTTATACTGAGCTAAAGCTAGAGCCATATAGCCCTCACAGCTGTACTGTAAGTCCCGGATGATCACTTACAGATAAGTCCTTAAGGAGAGGAATCTATAGCACCATAAAAATAGCCCAATGCTCTAGCCCCCTTGTTCCATGTTGCTAAAAATCATCTTTTAATGTTTATTGCATATATCATTAGTCAAGTCATAAGATCATGGTTGTAGTTGAGCACTAGCAAAGCTACTCAAATGCATAACCCATAGGTGACAAGGTAATAGTTCAATTCTAGGAAATCCTTATCAAGATGACGCATGCAACATGAATTTAATGAATTAGAGTGAATAGGAAACAAGGATGATCCCATGCTATACTTGCCTTGAGCAACATACTCCTACTGGTCCTACTCGTCAAAGTCGTACCCTTGACCTCCCGAGAACTGCTCACCATCTATACTCGATAACCACATCAACATACAAGCATCCAGGAGCAATCATGCAAAGCAAACAAGGCTACAGATTAGAACAGTACACCAACAGCAAAGAATCAAGAGGAAAAGTTTGAAAAATGAATCTACATCTCGCTATGAACACACGGACGCGAAAATCACAAAAATTGGATCTAAAACGGAGAAGTTATGAATTATACAAGATTTCCTATAGGCAAATAATAGATTAGATCTAAGCTCAAATTATAAAAGTTAGAAATCTATTTTACAGTAGCATAAACATGTAGATTACTTAATTACGAACCTAACACAACTTGAACAGATCAAATCGGAGTTAAAACGGAGAAATTATGACAAAAACAAGTTGAATGGCAAAACTGTAAATAATTGAAAACGTATTTCAGTCCAACCGAACGAAAATACGCTTTCGAAAGAAGGAAACATAAACTGTGAAACGCGCAAAGGACCACGGGTTAAGCCAAGAATAATTGTAAGGGTGTATCTGCAAAGTCGGCATCGAAAGGGTATCTTTCAATCTGAGCCCTTGGATTAGAAATCAATGACTGAAAACTGATCCGGCGGGAATAGAGAGAGAGGGGCACCGGAACAGTGACGGCGGCAAGCCTCCGACGGCGGCGCCATGGCCGGCGTGCTGAAGCTCTCGGATCTTGACCTCCAGTGCACTATTCGACCAAAGAAAGGTACCAGGAGAGAGAGAGGAGGGAAAGGGGATCTCACCGGACCTGAAACGGAGGACCGGGAACCAACAACGGTGGCGCGGTGCTCGACGAACGACGGCGGTACTCCAAGCTTGCAGCGGCGCTAGGTTAGGCGGCTACAGCTTGCGGGGCAAAGAACCGAGCGATAGATGAGATTGAAGGAGGAGGCGCAGGCGCTATTTATGGGGATGAAATTTCTTGGGCGTGATGGCATCATGAAGATCGTGGCCGGGGCAGACTCATGCGACGGCACGGGATGGAGTCCAAGCCGGTCACGATGGGAGGAAGGAGGCGGGTCTGACGCCTAGGCCCGGGCGGTCAGCGGCCGGAAGGAGACGGACGCGCGTGCCTTCGGAAGCGGCTAGGCCAAGCAGCGCTGGACCGATTGTGGAGGGAGGAAGTGGGCCGGTAGGCCGAGTGGGCCGCCGTAGTGTGGCGCGCAAGCAAACTGGGCTACGGCCCAAGCGGAGATAGGAGGGCTGAGCAACGGCCTGGGAAGGAGACAAGCAGGCCACGACAGAAGCAAGGAGTGGGGAAAGAAGTTTATATTTTTTTAATCTTTTTTTCCAAAGCAAGTTCAAAATGCAATTTCAACTCAATTCAAAATTCGACTTCAACCAAACAATTCAAAATAATATGCAGCGCCATGAATGCACATTCATACTTGTTGACCTATAGTTGATTACAAATTTGATAAACTTTATTATTCTTCCTAAATTTAAATGCTCACAAAAATGCTTAATAAATCAATTTTCCCTATTTTAAAAGGTTGTAAAATTTAGGGTGTTACAAGAATGAATCTTGTAGCAGGGTCAAAGAAAAATAAGTCTAAAAGCTTGCCGGCGTCGTCTGACATGCGCGTATCAAGACCCCAGACGTGCTGTCCAAGATCAGCACCCTGATCCGAACAGCATGGAGCAGCTTGATAGCACACTGATGAGACGTAGCAAGATCCGACCACCAAGGGAGCATCGAGGAGTCCCCAGCGTCGCTGGCGATGTCCGAGCACCGAGGAGTCCCCGGCGTCGCTGGCGATGACCGAGCACCGAGGAGCATAGAGTCCCCGGCGTCGCTGGCGATGACCGAGCACCGAGGAGTCCCCGATGAAGCTGGCAATGTTCGAGCACCGAGGAGTGTGGAGTCCTCGGTGTCACTGGCGATGACCGAGCATCGAGGAGCGAGGAGTCCCCGGCGTCGCTGGCGATGTTCGAGCATCGAGGAGTGAGGAGTCCCCGGCATCGCTGGCGATGACCGAGCATCGAGGAGCGAGGAGTCCCCAGCGTCGCTGGCGATGACCGAGCACCGAGGAGCGAGGAGTCCTCGGCGTCGCTGGCGATGACCGAGCACCGAGGAGCGAGAAGTCCCCGGCGTAGGCGGCGATGGCCGAGCACCGAGGAGCGAGGAGTCCTCGGCGTCGCTGGCGATGACGGAGCACCGAGGAGCGAGGAGTCCCTGGCATCGCTAGCGATGACCGAGGAGCGAGGAGTCCCCGACGTCGCTGGTGATGTCCGAGCACCAAGGAGTGAGGAGTCCTCGGCGTCGATGGCGATGACCGAGCACCGAGGAGCGAGGAGTCCTCGGCGTCGCTGGTGATGACCGACCACCGAGGAGCAAGGAGTCCCCGGGGTAGGCGGCGATGTCTGAGAGGAGCGAGGAGTCCCCGGTGTCACTGGCGGTGACCGAGGAGCGAGGAGTCCCCGACGTCACTGGCGATGACCGAGCACCGAGGAGCGAGGAGTCCCCGGCATCACTGGCGATGACCGAGCACCGAGAAGTGAGGAGTCCCCGACGTCACTGGCGATGACCGAGCACCGAGGAGCGAGGAGTCCCCGGCGTCGCTGGTGATGACCGAGGAGCGAGGAGTCCCCGGTATCGCTGACGATGACCGAGCACCGAGGAGTCCTCGGCGTCGCTGGCGATAACCGAGCACCGAGGAGGGAGGAGTCCCCAGCGTCGCTGGTGATGACCGAGCACCGAGGAGCCCCCGGTGTCACTGGCGATGTCCGAGCACCGAGGAGCGAGGAGTCCCCGGCGTCGTTGGCGATGATCGAGCACTGAGGAGTCCCCAGCGTCGCTGGCGATGATCGAGCACCGAGGAGCGAGGAGTCCCCGGCGTAGGCGGCAATGTCCGAGCACCGAGTAGTGAGGAGTCCCTGGCATCGCTAGTGTTGACCGAGCATCGAGGAGCGAGGAGTCCCCGACGTCGCTGGGGATGACCGAGCACCGAGGAGTGAGGAGTCCTCGGCATCGCTGGCGATGACCGACCACCGAGGAGCGAGGAGTCCCTAGCGTAGGCGGCGATGTCCGAGAGGAGCGAGAAGTCCCTGACGTCGCTGGCTATGACCGAGGAGCGAGGAGTTCCCGACGTCGCTGGCGATGACCGAGCACCGATGAGCGAGGAGTCCCCGGCATCGCTGGCGATGACCGAGCACCAAGAAGCGAGGAGTCCCCGACATCGCTGGCGATGATCGAGCACCAAGGAGCGAAGAGTCTCCGGCGTCGCTAGTGATGATCGAGCATCGAGGAGTCCTCGGCGTCGCTAGCGATGACCGAGCACCGTGGAGGGAGGAGTCCTCGGCGTCGCTAGCGATGACCGAGCACCGAGGAGTGAGGAGTCCCTGGCGTCGCTGGCGATGGCCGAGCATCGAGGAGCGAGGAGTCCCCGACGTCGCTGGCGATGTCCGAGCACCGAGAAGCGAGGAGTCCCCGACGTCGCTGGCGATGACCGAGCACCGAGGAGCGAGGAGTCCCCGACGTCGCTAGTGATGACCGAGCATCGAGGAGTCCCCGGCATCGCTACCGATGACCGAGCACCGTGGAGTGAGGAGTCCCCGACGTCGCTGGCGATGACCGAGCACTAAGGAGTGAGGAGTCCCTGGCATCACTGGCGATGACCGAGCACCGAGGAGCGAGGAGTCCCCAGCGTCGCTGGCGATATCCGAGCACCGAGGAGTGCGGAGTCTCCGGCGTCGCTGACAATGTCCGAGCACCGAGGGGCGAGGAGTCCCCGGCATAGGCGGCGATGTCCGAGAGGAGCGAGGAGTCCCCGGCGTCGCTGGCGATAACCGAGGAGTCCCCGACGTCGCTGGCGATGACCGAGCACCAGGAAGCGAGGAGTCCCCGGCGTCGCTGGCGATGATCGAGCACCGAGGAGCGAGGAGTCCTCAACGTCGCTGGCGATGACCGAGGAGCGAGAAGTCCCCGACGTCGCTGGCGATGATCGACCACCGAGGAGCGATGAGTCCCCGGCGTCGTTGGCGATGACCGAGCACCGAGAAGCGAGGTCGCTGGCGATGACCGAGCTCCAAGGAGCGAGGAGTCCCCAACGTCGCTGGCGATATCCGAGCACCGAGGAGCGAGGAGTCCCTGGCGTCGCTGGCGATGTCCGAGCACCGAGGGGTGAGGAGTCCCTGACGTCGCGGGCGATGACCGAGCACCGAGGAGTGAGAAGTCCCCGGCGTCGCTGGCGATGACTGAGCACCGAGGAGCGAGGAGGCCCCGGCGTCGTTGGCCATGATCGAGCACCGAGGAGCGAGGAGTCCCCGGCATAGGCGGCGATGTCCGAGCACTAAGGAGTCCTCGGTGTAGGTGGCGAGGTTTGAGCACCGAGGAGTCCCCGCGCGTAGGCGGCGAGGTCCAAGCACCAACGTAGCTGGCGACGTCCGTGCGGTGAAGTGTGCCCACTTAGTCCTCGAGCACGAAGTATCCGTGCGCCGAGAAGTAACCGTCGTAGCTGGCGATGAAGCATGAGCGGCGAACAGTCTGGTCAACTGGTCGGCGGTGAAGCGAGCATTGAGTAGAAGCGACCGACGAACAGTCCGATCAACTGGTCGGCGATGGAGTCCATGAACCGAGCGGTCCGACCAGTTGATCCGTGAGGAAGCCCGAGCACCAGGTGATTCGATCACCTGGACGATGATCCTACAATACAAACATGTAGAATGGGTAGTACATGACGCACAAATAAATAAACTCCAGAGAAAAATCAGTAATGGTGATGAAACAACGTATGCAGTTTGACGATCAGTTGGCGTAAAAATATATTTATGTTTAATATAAAATGCCCGAACAGTTAGTGTGTAGCTGAGTCTCCAACTCTAGCTAGCCCGTTAATCATAACGCGGAGCTCGTGCACGTGTAGGAGGAATAGACATGACCAAGGAGCTGCTGCCGACCACCCATAACGCAGAGCGTGGAATCCGTAGCACATGTAGGGAGGAGCCGGAGACGGGGCTATCTCTGGAGGCGTCCGAGCATCAACAGGACTATTCGGGGGTTCAGAAAATCGTTTGGAGAGCAAATATGGAGAAAACAGTTCGGAGAAACATTACGGCGATATATGAAGACCGGAGAATATTTAGAAAAATATTAAAGCGTGACTTAGCTTTGGACGGAGCGTCTGGTCGGCGGCGTATGGCACTATCTGGTTGGCGTTGACGGCGAGCACCTAGCGGGCGGTGAGTTGTTGGTGAAGACGACCTCGAAGGTGGTTCCGAGATCGGATCTGCTGTCGCAGGGGCTGGCGTAGCTAGCGATGAATCGTCGTCGTGGACCGGCATGGATCTCCACAAGATTGATGACGAGATCGCGCTATTGATTTGAGGTCCATCTGGCTCGCCATGGATCAAGCGCACACCCTTACCTGGTGCGTCAACTGTCGACAGAATATCGTCGGTAGTACACCAAGGGGTATCCCGCGATGGTAGATTTGTCGGTGGGGGTGCGCTTAATCAGGAACCGGATGGTGACACAAGGCGCAAAGACAGCGATTTAGACAGGTTCGGGTCGTCTGATCGACATAATACCCTACGTCCTGTGTCTTTGGTGTATTGTATTGAGATGTAGTAGATAGATTTGGGTATCTTGTCCGCTAGGGGATCTCTGCCTCTCCTTATATAGTCTGAAGAGACAGGGTTACAAGTAAAGTAGCCTATTTGGTACTATACAATGTCTTACGGTGCACGCCGAGCAGCGCCGTGCACGTCTTGATCTTGTGGGCCGAGCCACCTCTGATGATACGGTCCATGTCTTATCTTATGGATACCGGAGATCATAACCCCATGAGCGAGTTCTACAAGGACGAAATCTCTGATTCAGTGAGGCAGACACCATCCGTTCAGTTGTTCTAAACTTCTAGCCTTGGTTTGTTTTTCTTTTATTTTCTTTACTCGGATCTCCATTGATTGTTTTTCGTAGAAACGGGTTACTGGCAGAGACCGCTGCTGTGGAAGCCCAGATCCCAGACTGCCAGGCTGCGAGAAAGGTGGGCCGTAGTCATGTGGCGGCAACGGGCGGGAGAGAGCCCAGGGCAAGCATCGGGCCGCATTTTATCTAATCTTTATAATGGGCCTTAATAAATGTGGGCTGAATACCTTATAAAACATTAAAAAAAAACAGCAGCCTATACTTCCCGTGGCTTTAGCCGTGCTGAGTGCAATGCACATGGAGCAGGTCCACCGGCACACGATGACACGATCATGGATTTTGCAGGTGTTTCAGAGGTGTGCTATGTATGTTGCATATGGAGAAGGGGAGGACATGGCGCAGCGGGGCGATAGGCGTGATGCGAGGGATGATGGTGCGGCGGAGACGGAACGGCGCGGGGTGAAGCCGACGTGGGCGTAGCGGGATGTTGCAGGTGCCGCGGGCGTGGGGGATGGGACCCATGAGGTAACGCAGGCCCGACGGGCCCGCTCGCGGGTAGAGGACGGGGCGCAGTGGGTGCGCTCACAGTAGCTGCCCGCGCGTCCGGGCGATTTCGATGCCTTGCACGGATGCCTGATATAGTCGCTACACCACAACACAAATCACCATGGCATCAGCTGCATAAAAGGCTTCCAGAATCTGCCTATTCGTTTGGATATGAACGTGAACCGGAACAGAGCTGACAAGGATGTGTCTATTCCTGCTGTACGGAGATTCGAATCATTCGATTATCCAGCTTCTCAATGTCCCGGTCTCGTGTCGTCGGTTTTGGTCCCAACTTTGGATGCAGAAGCAGGACCATCTCCAATAACAACAGCTGCATGCTGCCCTAGCCAGCACGGCGTCGCGTCTGCGTCTCCCTCGTGCATGGTCCAGACGTCCTGTGCAGCACTTGCTGGTGCTGCCGCGTCCATCTGCATTCTGCACAGGTGCGCTCGTCCCTTTCAGGCATCTTTATCTCCGGGCACACGCCCGCCCGCGCGACTCCGGAACACCTGAAGGACGCCGCCCCACGCGTCGCTCTCCGTTTTACCGCATTATTCTCCACGCTTGATGCTGGACTATTCCGGGCCGGGTGGCCGCTCCTACCGCGTCTCAACCTCAACGACAATCAGCCCCTTTCTTGGACTGTTGCGAGGCTGAAGACTCGACCAGCCTTCAACATTATGTGCTGCCTGCCACTGCTTGTTTCTTCACACATGCATGACACACCCCATGGTTTTCATGATTACGTTCGCCGTGAGCCATGGCCCAATGAAAAACAGTGATCGCAACACCAGGAATCACGTCACCTGTCTGCAACGTCTGGTTGAAACGTGGTTGCCTGTTGCTGCGTGTTTATTGAGATTGGAAACAGCCAGCTTACAATTCGATCTAGGGCTACGCACTGAATTGGCGCAGCCTGATTCCTTGGCAACCTTTTGGAATGCCCAACTTCCTTTTTTTTTTTAATTTAGGACCGAGCGTAGCTCGGCCGGCTCGTTCCCTGTGGTCGAAACGACCCGTGCTGGGTTGGATTCTCTGAATCGACCAGAAGCCTCACCTCGGGGATTTTTTTTTTTCCGTTTTCATCTGCAGCCTCCCGCTGTGGAGCCACAAAGGAAGGGATTATGACGTGTCCATCGCCTACGGCGTCTTGATGGTCCCGGTAATCTCAAGAAGGGGTATAAACATGATACTACAACTGTAACCAGATAACAGGCTTCAAAAAAATTTTGTTAATGCCAATGTCCTACACTGTTATGACTGTATCAGAGAAAGGGGAAGAAGGCACGATAGGAACTGCTGGCGCGCCCACGATCCAAGCGTTGACCGAAGCCGAGGAACAGGGGTAGCGGTTGTGTGCGTGGGTGTGAACCCGAGGGGGGGGGGGGGGGGGGGGGGGGCATCTACTAGGGGTAAGCAGGGCAACAGAGTTGTTGTCCCCTGCGTCTAGACACTGTTTAGGGTTCTTCAGTTTTCCTTCAGACGGCGCCCGCACAACGATCATCGTGGAAGCGCCGGCCGGCCACCACCACTCACTCTCTTTAGATCCCTGGGCGATCATACACATTCCCTACGGGCATGATTGCTACTCTACGTATGTTGGCTCTATCGTGACCTTCTGGCGCCTCCTTGTCTCCTTGATAAAACATCAACTCTGTCGGATTTGAGATATACTTTAGTTTTTTTTTATAACAGGATAGGTGGAAACTTTATATACCAATAAAGGTTCTACTTTATATATTATCGTTATAATGACTTATATGAGTATTTTATATACAAATTTGAGTTTACTTTGCATTATTTTATTAACTACTAAACACGCCCATCCGTTTCAATAAAATGAAATTAGCATCTTGCTTCATCTGTTCTAATATGTTTTACTTTGTACCGTGGTTGTACATATGCTATTTTAACTCATGTGAGAATGCATCATGAGTTCGGGTCACGGATAGGACAAGAAACCAATTAGGACTCTAATATCTAATTCATCATGTGCTACTACTCTTTGTAAAACTGACTAAGAATTTTGTGCTTTGGAGAGTGCAAGAACACACGGATAGTAAAAAGAGAGTGTGATGGACCAAAATTTTGGAGAAAGAAATTCTTGATTTATTTATTATGTTATAGGTATATGTAATAATGACTTGGGTTTATTATATACAAGTTTAGTGGTTATTTTAAATTATTATTAGATTTGAATTTAGGGTTATTTTGAAGTATTCTGTGTAATTAGATAGTTGAGTAATTAAATGCATTATATAGTCTAGGGTGACTAGAGACTACTGGATTAATGGTTAGACATTTCTGATTAATATGAGAACTTGTAGGATTTATTTTTTATATTTAGTGAGAATTAATATATTTAATAATCAGTAATAGTAAGAGCGCTTGTTAGCTGTCCCGTAGCCAGGCACTTGAAAGTAGAAACAGGAAGCTATCCTTCCTGTCTTTTTGCGGTCAATATACTCACGATATAACCCCCTGTCTTAAAAGGTGTCTCACATATGGTTCATGTTGGTCGAACTTTCTTGAGTTTAACCTAATTTATATAAAAAAATTAACAACATTTGTATTTCTAAGTTATACTAATTATGAAAATGGATTCAATGATTAATCAAATGATACTAATTATGCACCATAAATATTAATATTCTTTTGTATATATTTGGTTAAAGTTGAAACTGTTTGAGTTTTCAAAAAGTGAAATCATATATTTTGTGCGAGTACAATCATACATGCATCCGCGTCCTTCTTCGTACGCTCACGGAGGAGTCACAAAAGGGGCAAATGGGCAAATAATCATTCAAGGTCGCATGCGGCACCTCGCCAGCCGCCGACGGCCCATCCGTACCCTCGCGAAGGCAATAAGCCAATAATGGATGTGGGCAGCCGCCAGCCGCACTGCCGCGCGCGGGGGCTGTGGTGCGCGAGGCTGCTGGCTGGTGGCAAGTTGGCAACGCACGGCGCGGCCAGTGGGATATGGAGTATGGACGCGACGCACTACAGGAAACAGGTCCTTTGCCTACAGCCGAAAGCAGTCGGCAAAGGCAGTTTTCCTGTCGGCAAAGGCTTTGCCGACCGTTTCTCCACGTGGCTGTCGGCAAAGATCTGTCGGCAAAGAATTAGTCGGCAATGACTTCTTTGCCGACAGCCACGTGTCAAGCTGTCGGCAAAGCCTTTGTCGACAGCCAGCTGTACAGTCCGCAAACGCTGACGGCGCCGTCAACCCTGACCGAGGCTTTGCCGACAGCCCTGACCTACGGCTGTCGGCAAAGACTTTGCCGACCGCTGCACAGTGGCTGTCGGCAAAGCCTTTGCCGACAGCCGTCGGTCAGGGCTGTCGGCAAAGCTTTGGTCATTTTGCCGACTGCCCTGTAATCCTGTCGGCAAAGCTGGAATCCGTGGTCAGGGAAACCCAGCTTTGCCGACTGTTTCCTGTCGGCAAAGCTGGGAACCAATTTTTTTTTTCAATTTTTTTTCCTCATTTCAGTTGCATTTTAACCACATTTAAGCCACATATTGCATACACATCACATTTGAACACAGTAATTCACAATAATATCACCGAAACAGCGCATTTAACAATAAAATTCAGTTTTCACATGAATCCATACATAAAGGTCCCGAAATACAACGATACATGTCCAAAACGAATCCATACAAGTCCAACATGCACATAACATGTCCAATGTGCCACACGTTCATCGATGAAGGTCCAAAAGCGAGAAGCAAAGATACCTAGCTCTGTGCGTCGTCCCCAGGGGTCCCAGAGCCACCACCGTGCTCATACAGACGCCAACCCGACTGCGAAGACGTACCGTAGTTCCACCTGTTCTGCGGCGCTGTGACGCTTGCCGGCCCGGAGTGCCCCTGCTGCGTCGGGAAAGGCGGCCACGAGGAGTACCCCTGCGACGGTGGAGGGTACATGTACGGCTGCGTGGGGTAGGTCGGGTAAGCTTGGTAGGGTGGAGAAGGACCCAGTGGAGGGCTAGCACCTGGAGTCGGGTTCGAACCTGCCGACTGTGCCTGCACAAAAGCCAATTGATGTAATTAGTACCTGCATGATGGGCGTACCAGCTAAAGCAACAGACAAATATACTCACTGGAAAAGGTACAGGAGCAGGAGCAGGAGCAGACAGTGGAACTTCTGGTGGAGCGAAGAGCGAGGCAGGAGGCTCGTCCGTTCCCGGCATCTGGGACCGGAAGTAGCCGGTCAGGTCTGTCAGCTGGCGCTGGTAGTGCTGCGAAAGTGCCAGCATCTGCTGCTGATGTAGTGCCTCCTGCTGCTGACGTAGTGCCTCCTGCCTCGCTTCCTGGGCCTCTTGGTAGGCCTGCATTTGTGCGATCTGCTCCTGCAATATTACACCCACAAATGTTAAGGCAAGGTAGATCATGTGTGAAACGAGTGAACAACAAATGAAACGGCACTTACCTGAAATTGCGAGAACATCTGTGCGCTGCTCGGCTGCCGAGGCGCTATGGGGATGTCGGAGGAGCTACTGGAACCGCCTCGTCGAATCTCCCTCAGCGTGGGGGCAGACGACGGGTCGATGGCACTGTTGGCCATCATGTAACTGCCGTGCTGCTTCCCTGGGCCCAACCTCATCAGGAGGTCTGTGTCCAGAGGCTCGGTGGCGGGGTCCGACGTCTCCCCATGGCGCTGGCGAAACGCCCTGCGGTACGCGTCGATCTTGGGGTAGACGCTGCTGTTGGTGTACGCGTCCGGCCCGTCCTCCTCGTCGTAGACGTTGTCAGGCGCCGTCGCTCTGCCCTTGTGAGAAAGGGCGTACCCCATCATCTCGTTGCAGTCCTGCCCACCATGCGCCTGGGACTGGGATGAAAACACAAACATGGTTACAGGTAATGACGATTCAGTGTTAGAACTCAAATTTGAATAGAAGCATACCCATTTTTCAATGTACTGCGGGAGAGACCGGTTCCCCTGGTGGTGTGGTGCCCCTTGCATCTGCAAGCGGCGGCGCCGACGTTCTCTATGTTGCTCGTACGACGCGTCCGACCTCCAGATACGCACAATGGCCAGCCAGCAATCCTGGTACTTGTCACACCACTCCGGACACATCTGCAAGACATCAAGTATGTAACATGTAACAAGATGAATTGAATATTTCACGGATTGAATCAAAACGGATGTTTCCTTCTTAATTACCTGCACGTACTGCTCCTCGGTGAGGTCGGTCTCCCTCTGCTGGAACATCTCCCTGACTTGCGGCTTTCTTCACCACCTGGCCAAGCACGTTGGCGCAGTAGGTAATGACGCACTGGAGGCGCGCCTCGTGGTACAGGTCCTTCAAACGTAATTTGCACACCGCCTCCTGAACTCGTGCCGCATGCTGCTCTTTCCCCTCCTCGCACGTGAAGAAGTCCTGCACATAGACAACATGTATCAATTGTTTCAATAGCATCCAACAAATGTGTAGTATTGAGAAATACGGTGCAACAACACATTCTCACCCATAACTCCCTCTTGATCTTCGCCGCAAGGGTCTCGCCGTTGGAGATGACGCTGTAGAAGTGCTCCCACTTCATGGGCGGCTTTTCCTCACCATTGTGGGTGACAAAGCCAGGGTAGTACTCCCTAATGAGCAGGCCTTGGATGCCATTGATATGGCGTGAACCGTCGGCGCCGCTCACAAACTTCCAGCTACTGCAAGAGTCATTAACAATTGTTAGTCATTAACATGTCATATGAACAAGTATTGAAATGAATTATGGTTACTTACGCCGTGCCCACGGGCCTAATCACCGGCCGGCGGCCAGGGAGCGGTCGTGGGTCCGGGAGTGAAGCTGGCCCGCGCTGGTAGGGCTTCCTCGAACCTGAGGAAGCCCCCGTCTCCCAGTCGTCGTGGCCCCCGTCCTCGTCCTCCTCGTCCTCGTCCTCGTCCTCGTCCTCGTCGCCACCGCCGGTACCACCGTCACCGGTCCTCGTGGTCCTGGTCGTGGTCGTGGTCGTGGACGTCCCCCCTTCCAGGGTCTCCTGGAACTGCAGCCTCCTCGACAAGCGACGTGCGAGGGGGGGCTCCTCCCCCCTACTGGGCGGCTCCTCCACCACCTGCCGGTCCTCCTCCTCGTCGGCGGCGTGGGCGAACCTGGAGCGGCAGCTCCGTGGCGGCGGCTTTTTCCTTCCGCCTGGCATTTTGTCGAGTGCCTGCAATGACAAAAGGGCAAAAAAGTTAGCATAAATTAATGACAACTAGTAGTAAAAAAACATAATTACAGGATAACAATAAAAGAAATATAGCATTACGTGGTCTAGAAATTATCTCCACGAATGGCAATATGGTTGGTGCCGTTTCGTCACCACTATCCTCGTCATCACTATCAATATTGTCGAGCTCTGCATCGTCCTCATCATCTGTCTGCCTGTTCTCAAGGATGCGTAATTCCTCATCGTCCTGAACAACTCCATCGCGCTCCCTCTGCCATTTCTCAAGGATGCGTAAGTCCTCAGCATCCTGCACGTCATCACCCTCGTCCTCATCGATGTCATTGTTTTCTTCCATGTCCATCAGCGAGGAAATGTCTATTTCCAAACTCCCTTCTAGCCCCTCGGGTTGATAGAATTCATCTGCCTTTGGGTCAAAGTTGTAATCATCATCGTTTGGGACAGCCGCTTTACCGTGTGGCGATACTAAGTGCACAAGGCTCCAACCCTCAAGGTTCTTGTCTTTTTGGCACGCCCATGGGAGGTAATAAACTTGTGTGGCGTCTCGGTTAGCCACAATATAGACATCGTCTCCATTATATCTGGAATCTTGTCGAATTTCGACTTGCCCAATCGTAAGGTCTTTTCTTACGACATCAGGATCAAACCAATGGCATTTGAATACCACTGGATTAAAAGTTTTGGCACCCTTAAATTTGAGCTCGTATATCTCTTCGACTGTGCCATAATAGTCCTTGGCATCCGTTCCAGGCGTACGAACTCCACTGCACGTGGTTTTTAGGTTGGGGCGACTCTCCTCGTAGCTTCTTGTGCGAAAGCGATAGCCATTCACATCATAAACGTTGAATGACTTCACCTTACGGGAGAAGCCACCACCCACCTGTTTCAAATCATCACTCATTTCCGGATCCGTCTGGGCCTGCAAGGTTAGGACAGGTATAGATCGTTACATTACTCGCTCCTAGGAGCAAAGTGCAATCTCAAACTCGCCACGAGGTTACTTGGATGATACCTTTCTACAGAACCAGGAAATGAAATCGGGCTCGCCATGTCTAAGAATATGGTCTTCTTCTTGCTCGGTAGGAGCCGTATTGCCTCTCCAGTGACTGTTAATATATTCCCTAAAAAAACAAGACACACAAGGGGGTTTGATCAATAGGTGCAGGATAGTGACGACGTATATAACAAGATGACTGAGAACTTACTTCTGATAAGGAATGCACTCATCAAGGTTCAACAACAAGTAGATCATGATACTGTGCCACTCATCATGGGTCAATGTCTTGTTGGTACCTGCGCCACCTCTTCCGAGATCCCCTTTGAAAAGGCTGAGGTTCGATGAGTTCTCGTCGGCGTTGTAACGAGGGGTTGGATTGTGCCGGCTGGGAAGTTTCTCAGTATAGTACGCCCGTGTGAACGTGGCCACCTCCTCCAGCACGAATGCCTCCGCCACGGAAGCCTCAATTTTGGCTTTATTTCTACACATTTTCCGAAGAAGCTTTAGACACCTCTCGATTGGATAGCACCAACGGCACTGCACGGGCCCCCCCAGCCGAGCCTCGCGAGGTAGGTGCAAAATCAGATGCTGCATCGATAGGAAGAAGCCGGGTGGAAATATCATCTCCAACTTGCATAGCAATAGAGGTGCAGCCTTCTCTAGTTCAAGACAGACATCCCGAGATAGCTGCTTGGCACAAAGCTGGCGGAAGAAAAAGCTCAACTCTGCCAGGACGCGCCACACTGGCTCGGGGACGTATCCCCGGGTCATTGCAGGAAGGAGCCGCTCAATCCATACGTGGAAGTCATGACTCTTCATCCCTAAGAGTTTCAAAGTCTCCAAGTTCACTCCCCTATTCAGACTCGCCGCATACCCATCAGGGAACCGTACCGTCTTCTGTATCCACTTCAGAACTTCCTTCCTATCCGACCTTTTCAAGATATAATCGGCCGGGCCCCTTTTCCATCTCTTGCCTGGTTCAGGACTCTTCATCACTAGCTTTGGTCTATCACAAATCGTTTCAATGTCCAGTCTAGCCTTAACGTTGTCCTTTGACTTCTTACCAATCTCCATGAGTGTTCCCCAGAGTGCCTCTGCGACATTCTTTTCTGTATGCATTACATCGATGCAGTGTGGAAGAAGAAGGTCCTTGAAGTACGGTAGCCTATGCAAACCCGATATATGAGTCCACATGTGGTCAATACCATATCCAACAAAGCCACCGTTCTGTTCATCTATTTCGAGAGCCTCTATCTCCGCGAGGACATCGGCCGGGCTCCTAACCTTAGGAATGGGGTCGGTGACTTGAACACCTTTCGTGAAGTGCTTAACATCTCGTCTCAATTCATGGTTCTCTGGCAGGAATTGACGATGTTGGTCGAAAGAAGAGTACTTCCCACCCTTCGCCAGCCAGGTGAACATCACATCTGCCTTGCATGTTGGGCAAGGGAACTTCCCGTGAACACACCACGCGCTAAATAAGCCATACGCCAAGAAGTCATGCATTGAATACTGGTACCAGACATGCATAGTGAAGTTCCTCTTTGTAGCTCGGTCATACGTCAGCACCCCCTTTTCCCAAGCATGTTTCAATTCATCCCACACTGGCTCCATCAGGACACCCATATTGTTGCCCGGGTGTCCAGGTATTATCAGCGTCAAGAACACGTGCCTAGGTTCAAACATGACGCCGGGGGGAAGATTGAGGGGGATCACGAACACGGGCCAACAAGTGTACGGGGCCGCCATCATTCCAAACGGGTTGAACCCATCTGTTGCTAGTGCTACGCGTACATTCCGAGCTTCTAGAGCCTTCCCAGGATTCATGTTATCGAAGTGTCTCCATGCATCACCATCGGCTGGGTGCACCATCTTGTCAGTGTATCTTTTGCCATTCTTGTGCCACGTCATCTGTTTCGCGGTCTCCTCTGTCATGTACATCCGTTGTAGCCTAGGTATGAAAGGAAGGTGTCGTATGACCATCTCGGGTATCTTAGACTGATTTTTGTTGCCATCTTTGCCTTCTACCTCCACATACCTAGAGGCTTTGCACTTTGGACAGTGTGTTGCTTTCTCGTGGTCTCCCCTGAACAGTACGCACCCCTTCGGACAAGCTTGGATCCCCTCGTACGGCATCTTCAGTGCACGAAGGAGCCTCTGTGACTCGTACGTGTTCTTCGGCAGGATGTGATCCTTCGGAAGCAGTGTGCCAACAACTGTCAACACGAGATCGAAACCGTCTCGACTAATGCCCAGTTGTGATTTCAACGCTATTAGGCGTGAAATGGCATCCAGTTGCGTAACCGTTGTCTTCTCGTGGAGAGGCTTCTGTGCCGACTCCAGCATGGTGTAGAACGCCTTTGCGGTTTCCTCTGGATCATCCTCTACCTCCACTCCTTCGGCAAACCGTCCTTCGTGATAGTCTGCCATCATGTCTGCCATCCCGGCATCTGCATCACACTCCTCGAGGAGGGATCTCACCACCTCCTCCCTAATACGATCGCGTTCACCATGGTAGATCCAGCGGGTATAGTTTGGAACGAACCCGTTCTTGTAAAGATCTTTCCACACCTGGCTCTTTTGTTTCTTTTTCTTGTTCTTGCACTTGCTGCACGGACACCGCATCCGACATGACCCTCTAGCAGCTGCGCCAAAAGCAAGCTCTAGGAAAGCATTGACACCCCTCACCCAGTCACCGCTCTTACTTGCAAAGCCCGTGTACATCCACTGACGGTCAGCCATCCTCTGTCATGCGCCAATGTAAGCGAGAAATAAAACCAGCATTTGCATCTACAAAGCGTTCCTGCCATCTAATAGGTGAAGGATAGGTCCTAATCCCACCCGAGGATGCGTAGATAAGGTTAGGTTCCATGTTCTGCTCCCGTCCGAGTCAAAATTTCGGCAGCACCTCCCCGTTGTTCTCCAGATACACGTCCTTTTCGGAGAGTGTGTATCCGAAGAACAACGGGGAGGTGGTGCCGAAACTCCGACTCGGACAGGAGCGGAACATGGAACCTAACCTTATCTACGCATTCTCGGGCTGTCCAAAAAACGTGGACAATCCGAAACAGATACCGTCGCAGATATGCAGTGATCCGCATACCTCGAACCATATCTGTTTCGAACGGGAGACGCCTAACTGGGGTACACGATCGATCTACGGCAATGATACGAGAGAGAGTATGTGTATACCTAGGGTGGCGAAGGAGTCAGGCTAGCGGGGCAGTGGCGAGTCGCTGCAGTGGCGAGGCGACGCGGTGCAAAGGCTTCACCGGCTTTTGGACGGAACAGTATTGCTCAACCTATCAAAGCATTTATTTAGACGAGTGAATAAAATGAAGTATTGCTAGTAAATTAAGAACCGGTGGGCGCGCGTGGGGGAGCTGCCTGGCGGGCAGGGGGCAAGGGAGCAGGGGCTGGCGAGCAGGGAGCTGGCGGGCAGGGGGATGGCGGCAAGGGAGCAGGGGGCACCTGGAGTGGCCTGCTGGCCCCCGGGGTGGCCGGCTGGCGGCCGGGCCAGTCGGGATCTGGCCGGGGCGGTGGGGGACGCGGCCGTGGAGGGAGGGGCGCGGGTGCGCGAGCGGCACGGCCGGGGAGGGGCGGCCGCGGGGGCGCGGCCGCGGGGCTTCCTGCGGGCGTCGCAGGGGGGGCGGACGGGGAGAGGCCACGGGCAGGGGAGGCGGCGGGGCGGCGGAGCGGGGGGGGCGCGGCTCCGGAGGCAGGCGCGGAGCGGCGGGCTGCCGGGCGGCAAAGCGCTGGCAGCGGCCCTGCGCGGTGCGCCTGGCCGGGGCGCTGAGGAGGCGGCCCAGGGTGGGGGGGGGCGGGGCGGCACGGGTGGAGGGGCGAGGGCCGAGGCGGCGAGGCTACGCGCCGCGCGCTTGGGGGCGGGCGGACGCCGCGTTCAAGCCGGGGTCGGGGCGTGGGTGGGGGGCGGGGCGGGGTCGGCACGGGTGGCGGGGCCGGGCGGGCGTTCCGGCGGGGTGGGGCGGCCGGGCAGGCGGCGGGTGCGCGGGAGGAGGTGGCCGGATCGGCGTGGGGCAGGGCGGAGGCGGGCAGGGCAGCGCAGGAGGGCGGCACGGGCGGGCGGCGCTGCGTGGTGCGGCGCGGGCGAGGGATTGGGAGGA
This sequence comes from Miscanthus floridulus, assembly GCF_019320115.1. Classification (NCBI taxonomy): domain Eukaryota; kingdom Viridiplantae; phylum Streptophyta; class Magnoliopsida; order Poales; family Poaceae; genus Miscanthus; species Miscanthus floridulus. The sequence goes on along the minus strand of NC_089592.1, from coordinate 65,318,006 downwards.
AGAGGAGGGGATAAGGCGCTGGTGGGCCGACCTGGGCTTTTTAGGGTTGGCTCTTTGCCGATAGCAGGACAGGGCGGCAGTCGGCAAAGGCAGCTCTTTGCCGACTGCTAGGTCGGCAAGCAGTCGGCAAAGTCTTCTTTGCCGACGGCCGCCACAAGCAGTCGGCAAAGTTTTCTTTTTTTGGTTGTTTTCCTATCTAATATTTTTTGTACGTTCTTCCAACATTAAATACGTCACAAATTCAAAAGTTGGAGAATTTTTTAGTTTTTTTATATATTTCGTGAATTTATTTCATTTTCATGAATTTTTTCGCGTAATTCAATTTTGAATTGTAGGTGCATGAAAAAACGAAACATGGGCATTCGAAAAATGATATTCATGTTGGACAATGTATTTTGAGGCTGTGTGCATAAACTCACCGAAAAGTTTGAAGTCCTTGCCCACAAAATAAGAACATCTCGACGCGGTACAAGTGCTTTTAAATTATATAAAATCCAAACAACGTCGAAAAATCACGAAACTTGTGGACGTGTCGTGTTATCGCATGTGGAGGCTACGATAAAAATTTGAGAAAATTTGGAGCAAGTTTGAGCTGGTGAGTGTTCAAATCCCATAACGCAACTGGATGTGTCCTCTTATCACATGTGGAGATCTCTGGGTTTGAACACTCACCGGCGCAAACTTGCTCCAAACTTTCTCAAATTTTTATCGTAGCCTTCTAATGCGATAACACGACACATCCACAAGTTTTGTGATTTTTCGACGTCGTTTGGATTTTATATAATTTAAAAACATTTCTACCGCGTCGGGATGTGCTTATTCTGTGAGCAAGGACTTCAAGTTTTTCGGTGAGTTTATGCACACAGCCTCAAAATATGCTCTCTAACATGAATATCATCTTTCGAATCACTAAGTTTCGTTATTTCATGCACCTGCAGTTCAAATTTGAATTACGCGGGAAAATTCATGAAAATGAAATAAATTCACGAAATATAGCGAAAACTTTCAAAAATCCTCCAAATTTCAACATAGACTTGTAAACAATATAGTAAGGTCACACAAAAAGTCTTAATTCAAAATTCAAAAAAAAAATAAAAATTTTGCCGACAGCATGTCCTGGCTGTCGGCAAAGGGCTGCCTTTGCCGACAGCCTGACGGTTGGGCTGTCGGCAAAGCCGACGGCGTCTGTCACCGTTACCCCCAGGACGCGATTTGCCGACTGAGGTTCTTTGCCGACCGGCTGGCTGTCGGCAAAGCGACTTCTTTGCCGACCGCAGTCTATCGGCAGTCGGCAAAGCCGGCTATGCCGACTGCCTTTGGTGGCTGTCGGCAAAGCCCAGGGCTGTCGGCAAAGCCCCGTTTTCCTGTAGTGACGCGGGGTGCAACACTACAAAGCGAAGGCGATCGAGGAGGCCAGGCAGTGGCACGTCCGCCCGCCCGTCGTCCACTACGCCATTGGCGCGCCGCGCACGGTCGTTCGCTCGCTTCGGGATCACGCGATGTGGTGCCCGCTCGCTGGGGCACGGCCGGGCTGCCTGCCTGCCATCTCGCCATCTCAATTCTCAGGACGTACTCTCGCTGCAGCGGTGGTCCTCAGCTTGGAAGCTAGGCTGCTGCTGCCGCTACTACTAGCTCTTGTACCAGGCTGGGAGCAGCCGGACAACAAGCACCAGAGCCACTTGAGTCGGGGCGCCACATAAAATTGTGAATGGAGTGAGTGAGTGAGGGACCACACATGCATGGCCCATTCGTGAGATGGAACTGCACTTGCGAAACGAGTGATGCTCAAGTACGATCAAGGAGCTTCTCTCTCAAAAAAAGGTATGATCAAGGAACACCAGAGGTCATAGGAATAATGCCGTGAAAAGATGGACATCGGGGCTCAAGATTTTTTTTCTTTGCAAGGTTGGCTCGGAGATTGAGAACCTCTTGTTTGCCGTCAACAGCCTCCATAGTCGTGGCTTACGTGACCCCTTTGTTGGTGGTCTGCTTCCAGGGGCGGACCTACACGGTATGCCAGGTATGCACTGGCATACCCTGCAGGTCTAGCATGTATGGAGTATATATACATGTATATTTATTTGTAGTAAAATATAAAAACTTGCAAAATAACTAACTGAGGTTGCGCCATGCGGCGTGAGGCCTTTTCACTTTCGAGGCCCATGACCTCACCCAGTGACACGGCCTATACCAGCTACGGCCCATCCTACGGCCACACGACGTCACTTGGAAGAACCCCACACGACGGGACTTTATGGTAGGAGTCCATCGATCCAATGCCGCTGGGTCTCAGATCGCCGTTGTCTCCGATCAACGAAGCAGTACATGCGCTCAGGCGAGGCTACGAGGACACGACGCCACCACTAATCATGATTAAGATGGTCAGATTGAGGATCCGCCCCAGCTACTTCGCTGCTGGTGGTCGGCTGCTGTGCGTGCGCGACTAACGTGCTAGGCATAGATCTCGACTGCTAGCTACCGAGGTATTCCATCTCTATTTTTGTCTCTTCTCTTTTATTTTATGTAAAAACATAAAGCCTATTGATATTGCTAGGCAACGGCAAACGTTGATTGGGTATTTTCTACAATGATTTAGTGAAAGCAAAATTAAGAATTTGTTAAGAGGCATTTTAAGTGAATAAAGATAATATAATCGAAACATTCACATCCCTTAGAAAACAGTTTAAAAAGTCAGATAAGTAGTATGATAAGTCTCTTACATACTCTCTTTTATGTTTATATTTAGGAATGTTAATATGACGTCTGAACTATTTATATTAAAATTTATGTCCTTCAGTTTCATACTTATCATGTAATTTAGTGTGTGTATATCAAATTACATTTAATTTTATAATTATTACCGAATTGAGAAATGGTTTTACCAAATTATATATGAAAAAATTTGGACGGCATAACCTGAGTTCAAATCCTGAATCCGCCACTGTCTGCTTCTACATCTTCAATTCCCCACAGTACGGACTAAACAGCAATTTTTTTATTTTTTTTTTACGAGCAAACATGTCAGTTTATTATAACATGACGTATAACTTGTTGTGCTGTTACCTCGATCAGTCCGTACAAACGATAATGAGCTACGTATCTTTGTTGAATTTTAATTGGCTTGGCCCCAATCTTATTTTAACTAAATCAAATAAATTCTCAGGCCCTATAATTAGTATTAGATTTCACGGTGACTTACAACCCATCAAAACCGTAGCCTTTCCAAATTTGGTCCCTTTTCTCCCCCCCCCCCCCCCCACCCCACACCCACACACACACCACCAAAACTTTAGATCTGGCTTCACCTTGCGTGGATCTATCGATGCATCGGTCAGTGAGGCTAGTTCGTCACTCGAAGGACATGGAAAAGATGCCGGGCCCATGGTGGTCGAGCTAGGCAACGTGGGGGTGACCCAAGGGTTTCCCCCACTGCAGCTGCTGGCGACCCCAGTCATTACTCCACATGTATAATTACCTCTACCTGCACCTCCCTTGAACCTCATGCAACATCCTGCACTATTGCTTTCTTGGTCGGGGCAGCTCTGATATGACGGCCATCATCCACCGTGTTCCATCCTCCACACTGTGCTACTACTACTTCTACCCACATCCTCGTCGTCGGCTGGAGTAGTGGCCACGTCATCACCAAGGATCCATCCCTTCTGGTCCATCATGGCGAACAAACCCCAATTGGTTCCTCTATGGCCCAGGGCAGGGCGCTTTTGCTGCGCTAGTCGTCTCCCGTCGTCTTCCCTCCCCCGCACAGCGCCTGCTACTTCTTCTGCCCTCGTTTTCGTCAATAGTTGAGGTGGTGGCCTCGCCGTTGCTGCTCCTCTGTGCCTTGACATTTTGGAGAGGGAGCAAGAGGTGGTTGTGCCGTCATTGAATGGATACCCCTCGACCAACATTTAATTAGCAATCCCCAAGAAGGTCATTCTTTAGCAGCGAATGTGGCTGAAGCTCACACTTCTACTATATGATGATGGTTGAGGTCGAGGTGGTTCTTCTGATGGCGTCGACTCCTCCACCTTCGTTTGAGCTGATTCAAGAATCAAAATGGGTGATGCGCCAGTGGCCATTGTTGTTTCTACTTCGAGTAATTCCTCTTTTGCACTCTCATTCCCACTAATGTCAGTTACCTGTCACATGTAGTTCAGCTGGAAATAAAAAAAGGATTTGATGTTTCTTCTTGAGTTGGCGCAGGATATGGGAGAAATCTCTATGATGATAAGCTTCTACTTTTCAATGACCCAATGTTGCTTTTTCTCAGCCTAGAAATGGCAGCCAAGTCTTCTTTGGTAGTTACTCCATGTCTTGCCTCTAAAAGCCCTTCTGATGGCCTGCTTCGTGCCTCTACCTCAATTATCAGATTTGTTGGTTTTCTATCACCTTTGGTCGTCGATGAGATGTCCTCACTAATGCTTTCCATCTTTCCACTGCTGACGGTTGCCATGGTTGGGTCCTCGATCTTTTTGTGGTAGACGGACACACTAGTGTGGCATGAGAAGATACCTCCCAAATGCTTGTGTTGACGGTAGTTAACAACCATTATAAACCGTCAATATAACATGCATAAGGGCATAAATATAATCACCAATGAAGGTCTAAGGGTTTAAACTAACAAATTCTATGAGTTTTGGTGAATCTGTATTTTCTGTAGGGTTTATCTAGAAAACCGTCAAGGTGCACCTACATGTCAGATTTAATCGCGCTTATCCGCAGCGAAACGGACACCAGAAGACTCTAGAAGACTCGAGAGGACTCCACACCGAGGCGAAGCCTGAGTGGCTACCAGGTGGGGCCGGCCGCAGGCTGCCCGACCCTTAGGGCCCACTATCAGCCTTCGCGTCGCAATGTCGGTTCTCCACCGCCTCCTAGGTTGCATCTACGCCGTCCTTTAAGTCGGTTTGATCCAAGGGCTCACGTTGGATGCTCCAGCCTATATATACCAGCCCCTGCCCCCCTGAGGCAACCCCCAGTCATGAAGTCATTTGAGAAGACATAAACCGTAATTATCCTTAGAGCTCCATCAATTCTAGGGCATAGCTAGTTAGGCTAGGTCTAGAGGCAGGCAAGCAGGCTTCACTTGGATTTCCGATCGTGTCAAGAGCGTGGTTTAGTATAATCTTTATACCCCTCTCTTTTGTATCTCCATTACTTTTATATGCTAGCTCCAATTGTTACGACAATATTAATATTCGTCTCATTTATGTTCTTCATTATAATATTCATTGTCTACTTTGATTATATGCTTAGTATAGTTGGATTATCATCATGTTCATGCATAAGTTCGTATAGCGCTCACTCGAAGGATCCATGGGTGGGTGGTTAGCATTGTGTAAGCGTGGTGCTTATACATTGTTTACCTACGGATACACCCTATATTCTGGGTCATATGGTAGATCACGGATGTAACACTCCCGTTGAGTCCTTTGTAGTCCACTCTCCGAATATAGGAGCACGTAGGGTCCGGTTACGAAGGAAAAACAAGCTCTATTCTTAATCTTCCTTAGTAATGAAAGCATCTAGGCCCCTAGTTGGGTTTCAGTAATTAATGGCAATACGTGACTACTGTGACTAACGTGTGTTTTGCAGAAACAATTGAGTTAGGTCATGGTAATGGAGATCGATTGGGCAATCATGGTTGTTATGCCCCTACGATGGAAATCATTTTGGTTTTCAAAGGATAGACGACAAGGTTAAGGATGGACTAGTTCTAAGTGTCGATTAGAGTTGGAGAGACACTTAGAGTAGTTTAGGAGTTTGTTTTTCTTTTGGTCATACTATTAAGGGGGTATGAACGGGTAGCTTGACCTAGGTGAGTCTAGTGAGTTACGTGTGGTGCACACTTGTCAAAACTAGCACTAGGTAGCTCCACAACAGCCCTTTGATCCAATGGAGCAAACTTCATTCACATATGTTCAAGAGTTGGAAGTGAATGGAGGGTCAAATACTGACCGGACACTGGCTCCGATGTGACCGAACGCTGGCTCAGGGTCCGGTCAGTTCATTTGACCAAGGTGAAAGTGTCTAGAAGTGATCGGACGCTGCGAGGTCATGCCACCGGACGCTGAGGGCCAGCATCCGATCGACTCCAGTAAGGTTTTAGAGAGGGAAAATCGTGACCGGATGCACTGTAAACACTGGAGTTAAGGGTATACTGACCGGAGCATCCGGTCAACATGACCGGAGCGTCCGGTCACCCCGCAGAGACACATAACGGTTTGTTTTTCAGCCGGTGTTATAAATACAACCTCTGCTCGTGTGTGGGGGTACTTTTGCTTATTCCAATAGCTGAGAAACACCTTAGAGAGTGCCAAGAAGAGCAAGGTCCTAGTGAGGTGATTGAGATTTGAGAATCTAAAGAGAGACCTCATTAGTGAAGATCAAGAGTAGCAAAGTGTGCATCCACCTTCTCATTAGGCTTGTCGTGGTCAAGTGAGAGTTCGTGCTTATTACTCTTGGTGATCGCCATCACCTAGACGGTTTGGTGATGATTGGGAGTTCGGTGATCACCCGGTGGAGCTTGTGGGTGACCCAACTCAAGTTGTGAGCGGTTGTGGGTGATTCACTGCGACGGAGTGTCGAAGAATCAACCCGTAGAGAGCACTTGATCCTTGCACGGATCAAGGGTGAGCTACACCCTTGCGCGAGTGCTCCAACGAGGACTAGTGGGGAGTGGCGACTCTTCAATACCTCGGCAAAACATCGCCGCGTTCTTTCCTCTCTATTTACTTTGAGCATTTACTTTGTGCAATTCAATTCATGTCTTTACATTCTTAGAATTGCCATGCTAGAGTAGGATTAGAACTTAGGTTGCAAGTCTTTTGTGCGGTAGAATAATTAGAAACACCTTTTAGGCACAAGGGGTTAATTGGGCTAACCATAGGACTTAATTATTGCGAAGAAATTTAAAATTAGCCCAATTCACCCCCCTCTTGGACATCTTGATCCTTTTAATTAGTATCAGAGCCTCGTGCTCATATTTTTTAGGCTTAACTGCCTAGAGCAAGATGTCTTACGAGGATGGACCTCCTCCTATCTTTGAGGAAGATGACTTTCCTTATTGGAAAATTCGCATGGAGGCGTATCTTAAGGCTCTAGATGTTGGTATACTTAGAGCCGCCTCACAAGGCTTCTCAAAACCTCAGGATGCTACTAACCTACAAGACGATGAGGTGAACTATGAGAAGTGGAGTGCAAAGGCTCGAAACACTATCTTTAGAGGTCTTTGCAAAGATGTGTTTAATCGGGTGAGGAACCACAAAGACGCCCATGCACTATGGTCGGACATTTATACACTCCATGAGGGAACTAAGAGTGAGCGTGAGGAACGCTATCATCTTGTTATGAAAAAGTTCAACTCTTTTGAAATGCTTCCTAAAGAAAGTGCTAATGAAATGTATTCATGTTTGAATGTTCTTGTAGAGGAAGTCAATAGGCTTGGACTTACTCAAATGCAACCATCCGATGTTGTAAGAAAGATCTTGAGTGTCCTCCCCATTGACAAATATGGGCATATTGTGACCGTGCTACACTAAGGTGATCTTTCCGCCGCTACACCGACATAAATCTTGGGGAAGATCAATGCTCATGAGATGTATATGCACATCACACCTCAAGATGGTTCATCCTCTACAAAGAAGAAAGAAAAAGATTTAGCATTCAAGGCTAGCCAAGAGAAGGGCAAAGCAAGACTTGAGTATGAGAGCTCAAGTGAAGATGAAGTTGATGATGAAAGTCTTGCTCTTATGGTGAAGAAGACCGCCAAGATGCTTAAGAAGCTAAACAAGAGTTACATCAAGTTTGATGGCAAGAAGAAGAAGTTCTTCACTAGCTCTAGAAGGAAGTCAATCTCCGAAATGGATTTCTACAATTGTGGAGAACTTGGTCATCTAGCTCACCAATGCACAAAGCCCAAGAAAGACAAGTTCAAGAACAAGAACAAGGGCAAGAGAGATGACTCAAGCAATGAAGATGAAGATGAGAAAAAAAAGAACAAGCCATACAAGAAGAGAGATGGCAAGAAGAAGGACTTCCACAAGAAGAAGAAGAAGAGTGGAAAGGCTTACATCATTGGTGATTGGCTCATAGACATTGATTCATCTAGTGGATCATCCGATGATGAAAGTGACAACGAGAAGGTGGCCACCATTGCTATTGACTCATCATATTCACCGCCACCACCGCCATCATCCTCTACTCACCTATGCCTTATGGCCAAGGGTGAACGCAAGATATCACATGATGATGATAGTAGTGGTGATGATCATGCTCATAATGATGATAGTGATAGTGATAGCGATGATGAATATGAGTCACCTACCTATGATGATCTTGCTAAATTACTAAATAAATACACTAAGATCATTATAAAGACTAGAGCTAAAAATGAAAAGCTTGAGATTAAGAATGATTCTCTTTTAGCTAAATATGAGATAGCCGAAAAGGCTAGTGTTGAGCTTAGAGAAGCAAATGATGCTATGTCATCCAAACTCAAGGAGCTCAAATCTTCTAAGAAAGAGCTCAAAGATAAACATGATAAACTTGAGTGGGTGCACAAAGAGCTCATCACTAGCCATAACAAACTAAAAGATGAATACACTACTCTTAAGGTTAATCATGATACCCTTGTTATTGCTCAAGAATTTTTACCCAATGAGCCACATGATGCCACTAATGATGTTGTTAAGATTGATATAGCTACATCATGTGATGATCTAATTGATGAGAGCATTGAGCAAGGATCTAGTGGCAAAGGCAAGCAAGTAGTTGAGTGCAATGACTATGATGAGTATGTCAAGCTCAAGCATGACAATGAGAAGCTAAAGAAAGAGTTTGAAGAGTTCAAAACCCACAACACCATTGTGCTAGAAACTCTTGATCATGAGGGCAACTTGATTCTTGAGAATGAGAAGCTAAAAGAAGAAAACAAGAAACTCAAGGAAGAAAGAAACAAGGTTGCACTCAAGGAAGATAAAAGTAGTGATGCACTCAAGGAAGAGAACAAAAAGCTCAAGTTGGAAAAAGAGCATCTCAAGATTGGATTGAGCAAGTTCACTAGAGGCAAATATCTTCAAAGTGTGCTCCTAATGAACACCGTCATGAAGATGGATAGAAGTGGCATTGGGTACATAGCAAACAAAGAGAAGAAGGCTAAAGCTCAACAACAACAATCAAAGCCAAAGCCAAAGAGATGCTTTGAGTGTGGACAAGAAGGCCACTTTACTCATGAGTGCCAAACTCCACCACCACAACCCTTGCCCAAGCATGCTAGACCCTTTGCCTTCAATGCTCACTACATGCTTAGAAAGGATTCTAGTGGAAAGATAAAAGTGATGTTCTTAGGACCTCCAAATAAGAATAGGCCTAAGAAAATTTGGGTTGCAAAGTCACTTGTTGAGAAGGTGAAGGGCCCTCAACAAGTTTGGGTTCCTAAAGCTTGATCTCTTGTGTGTAGATGAACTACAATACCGATGGAAGTCATTAGGTTATTGATAGTGGTTGCACACAACATATGACCGGTAATCCTCGTATGTTCACCTCACTAGATGAAGAAGTAGATGGGCAAGAAAGAATCACATTTGGAGATAACTCAAAGGGCAAGGTCAAAGGATTGGGCAAAGTGGCAATATCAAATGATCATTCCATCTCCAATGTGCTATATGTTGCTTCATTGAGTTTCAACTTGTTATCCATTGGACAATTATGTGATCTTGGCTTCCAATGCTTGTTTACCAAGAAGGAGGTTGTTGTATCCAAGAAGGTTGATGATCATGTGATATTCAAAGGATTTAGATACAATAACCTATATCTAGTGGACTTCACCTCCGAAGATGCAAACTTGAAGACATGCCTATTCACTAAAACAACACTTGGGTGGCTATGGCATAGAAGACTTGCTCATGTTGGGATGAGCTCACTCAAGAAGCTTATGAAGAATAATTTGGTGAGAGGGTTGAAGGATGTGAAGTTTGAGAAGGACAAGCTTTGTAGTGCATGTCAAGTCGGTAAGCAAGTTGCAAATACCCATCCAACAAAAGCTTTCATGTCAACCACAAGAGTGCTAGAACTTCTTCACATGGATTTATTTGGACCAACAACATACAAGAGTTTAGGAGGAAATCTATATTGTCTTATGATTGTTGATGATTATTCAAGGTATACATGGGTATTCTTCCTTCATGACAAATCCGAAGTTGCATCTTGCTTCAAGAAGTTTGCCAAGAGAGCACAAAATGAATTTGAAGTGAAGCTCAAGAAGATAAGAAGTGATAATGGGAAAGAGTTTGACAACACAAACATAGAAGCTTATTGTGATGAAGTTGGAATCAAACATGAAGTCTCCGCAACATATACTCCTCAACAAAATAGTGTAGTTGAGAGGAAGAACCGGACATTGATTACCCTTGCAAGAATAATGCTTGATGAGTACAATACCCCCTAAGCTCTATGGATGGAAGCAATCAACACCGCATGCTATGCATCCAACCACCTATTTCTTCAAAAGTTCCTTGGCAAGACACCTTATAAACTGCTCAATGGGAAGAAGCCGGACGTCTCCTTCTTTAGGGTGTTTGGTTGCAAATGCTATATCTACAAGAAGTGGCAACACCTAGGGAAGTTTCAAAGACGTTGTGATATTGGTTTTCTTGTTGGTTACTCATCAAAGTCCAAAGCATATAGAGTATTTAATCATGCCACCGGCTTGGTTGAAGAAACATATGATATGAAATTTGATGAATCTAACGGCTCCCAAGGAGCACATGAAAATCTTGATGATGTAGGTGATGAACCATTAAGGGAGGCTATAAAAAACATTCCAGTTGGAGACATCAAGCCTAAAGATGATGAAGATGATATACACGTGATTGATCCACCTTCTTAATCAAGTATGTCACAAGATGATAAAAAAGATGGGAGAGTAGAAAATGAAGATACTCATGTCTCCCATGAACAAATGGTGGTACAAGCATAAGATGTTGATGCTCCACAACCTCCCTCTCAAGTGGTCAATAGAAGAAATACACCCCTACTTCAAGATCATCCATAAGATCTCATCATAGGGAGTCCATCAAAGGGTGTAATGACTCAATCTCAAAAACTTGCTTCATTTATTGCTCATCACTCTTTTGTCTCTTACTTTGAGCCTACTAAGGTAGAAGAAGCTCTTCAACATCTGGATTGGATAAATGCCATACATGAAGAGTTGAACAACTTCACTCGCAATGAAGTTTGGACTCTTGAAGAGCAGCCAAAAGGTGCAAGAATCATTGGAACAAAGTGGGTATTCCAAAACAAGCAAGATGATCAAGGTGTTGTTGTGAGGAACAATGCAAGACTCGTTGCAAAGGGGTTCTCTCAAGTTGAAGGTTTTGATTTTGGAGAGACCTTTGCCCCGGTTGCAAGATTAGAAGCCATCCGTATCCTCCGTGCATATGCATCACATCATGAAATAAAACTTTATCAAATGGATGTGAAAAGTGCATTCTTAAATAGCTTTATTAATGAACTAGTCTATGTTGATCAACCTCCTGGGTTTAAAGACCCTAGATATCCTAATCATGTTTATAGGTTGTCCAAGGCACTATATGGGCTTAAGCAAGCCCCAAGAGCTTGGTATGAGCGCCTTCGGGACTTCCTCATTGAGAAGGGCTTCATCATTGGGAAGGTCGACACCACACTATTCACCAAGAAGCTTGATGGGCATATCTTCATTTATCAAGTGTATGTTGATGATATTATGTTTGGATCATCAAATGAAGATTCATGCAAATAATTTGGTGAATTGATGTCGAAGGAGTTCGAGATGTCAATGATTGGAGAGCTTACATTCTTTCTTGGTTTTTAAGTCAAGCAAATAAGAGAAGGGATTTTTATCTCTCAAGAGAAATATACCAATATCTTCTCAAGAGATTCAAGATGAATGAATGTAAGCCAATCAAGACTCCAAGACCAACCAATGGACATCTCGACCTAGATGAGGGAGGTAACCCGGTTGATCAAACTCTCTACCGCTCTATGATTGGTAGCTTGTTATATTTGACCGTATCTAGGCCCGACATCATGTTTAGTGTGTGTATGTGTGCTAGGTTTCAAGCTAATCCTAAGGAAACTCATTTAATTGCCGTAAAAAGAATCCTTAGGTATCTTAAGCACACACCAAGCATTGGCCTTTGGTATCCCAAAGGAGCTATATTTGAATTAGTTGGCTATTCCAATTCGGATTATGCCGGTTGCAAAGTTGATAGAAAAAGCACATATGGAGGGTGTCATTTGCTTGGTAGATCACTTGTGTCTTGGTCCTCCAAGAAACAAAATAGTGTGGCTTTGTCCACCACCGAAGCAGAATACATTGCCACGGGTGCTTGTTGTGCACAAATACTTTACATGAAACAAACTTTGCTAGACTATGGTGTAGTTCTAGATAAAGTGTCTCTTTTGTGCGACAATGAAAGTGCGGTAAAACTTGCAAATAATCTAGTTCAACACTCTCGCACCAAGCACATAGATATTCGCCATCACTTTCTAAGAGATCATGTGGCTAAAAATGATATATCACTAGAAGGTGTAAGGACCGAGGATCAATTGGTGGATATCTTTACTAAACCACTAGATGAGGCAACTTTTTGTAGATTGCGGAATGAACTCAATGTGCTTGATTTTAGCAACTTCACTAAAAATTAAGCTTGTGTGGTCCCTTACATTGCATTGTAATATACAACATGTTTAATGCTTTATAATGCATGTAGGGCTTGTCTAACATGGTTAAGATAACCGCTGAAAAGCGTGTGAAGAAGCTTAACCTTGGATCAAACTTGATAAACAACTAGATTTACTTTCAAGTATTGCATATGCATGAATGTTGTTCTGTCGTTTATCTTAAATTGCCCTCTTATTGCCTAATTTCTTAAAAAGAATTATAGCCTAAGGCAAAATATTTTAAAAAACTTGAGGGTTTGAGAGAGGTCACTCACATCAGTCCCAATTGGTATTTATTTAGATCTTAATTAGAGTTGGGACTTGATTGGGAACAGGCAGCGTGAAGGAATTTGAAGATTCGCTGAAGAGGGAGTGACCGGACGCTGCACTAGACTCTGATGTCCAGCATCCGGTCAGTTCACAGGAGGTGAACCTGCTGCCAAAGGAATGACTAGACGCTGAAACAGTATTTTCTAGTGTCCGGTCAGAAGGAGCTTCAGCGTCCGGTCGATCATGAAGACATCAAGGCTAGGTGATCAGACTCTGGCTGTGTCCGGTCGGTGTCCACCGGATGTGTCCGGTCGCGATTCCAGAGGATTTGGACCTCTCTGGAATCGACCGAACGCTGGGTGGTAGCGTCCGGTCGCTACCACCGGAGCATTCGGTTAGTAGAAATCGTGCGGCATCAGATCTTTTTTCTCTGTTTCCTTTTCTGATCCATGTGGGCCACCTTATAATCCACCGCAGCATCACGTGTTTGCCCTAACCCGCATCTACTCTGCGCCAACATCACCATTTTTGCCTCCACCGCCATAGACCCGTGCTCGCCTCTGCCCAGCCGTTGAGCTCGTCGCCGTCACCGCAGCTGCGCCTAATCGCCGGATCCACCCGCACGCCACCGTTTGCCCATGCGCCATCGCTTGCCCACGTGCCACCGCAGCCGCTGTGCCGCCACATCCTCCCATGCCGGCTCCGCATCCGTAGCCTACGCTAGCCGCTCCTCCCCACGTCGCCTTGTCTCCTGGCCGTTGCCACTAGGCTCCCACCAGCAGTAGAGCCGCCACTGAGCCAGCCGTGCTCTCATGCCGCCAAGATCCGCTGCAGTGTCTTCACCCCATGATCAGCGCTGGTAAGGCCCTACCCATGCCCTAGCATCCTCATTGCAACTCGCCCATGACCTAGCCATTCATCGCAGCACTGATTTCACCGGGCCGTCGATTCACCGCCAACCCTAACCCTTGACTTGGTGGTTCCCCACGTGTCGCTTCTCTTTTCTCCTTGAGTCACCGATTTGTCAGGTAGAAAGCCCATCGTATCAACTTCGTATCTCAATTGCTTTCTTCCTAGGGTTTCGCATCTATTAGATACATTGTATTTATTGTATATCCTATCTATTCCATCATGCAGCGAGTCGGTGCCATTAAGATCGTGTGGCAATTGTTAGTTAACTCAGGGCCAAGCTCGCAAGTAAGGATCAAGGCCAAGCCTCAAAAGTGTCAGTGATAGTTGATCTTCAATAGAGGCAGTTGTTTCTTTGTCAGCGATAGTTTTTCCTCAGCTCTTTCAGATGGCTCGCACAAAGAATGTTAGAGGTGGTCCAAGAGATGAGGATCGGAGGCCCTTGCCTCGCCAGCCTATAGATCCTAAAGGCAAGGTGACCAAGAAGCTGGCAGTCAGGAAGCGCAAGTATCTATATGTAGATACAACGAGGGCCGCCGTAGTTGCAGAGGTCGTAGAGCGTGCTAAGAGAGGAGGTGCACGTAGTGGAGTTGTTATTGCAGATCATCTGTCACCAGAAGCACAGGGTAGACTTGAGCATATTGAGTGTCTTCATGATAGTCCACCTAGGTCTGTCATGATGCAAGGACGACGTCTTCCCATTGTGGAGCCTTAGCCTCAGGGAGAGTCACAGCAGGAGCCACAACAGTAGCCTCCACCAGCAGAGCCGATAGAGCAAACTCAGGAGGGCCAGCAAGCCGAGGAGATAGAGCAGGCACCTCATCCATAGCTTCGCTGCTCTGGTCGTACTCGTGCCCCAGTCATGCCAAGGGTTGACACACAATGGAGGGGTTCTCATCCACCGCCCAGACCACATGGTCCGCCTCTAGTGACCCATCTTGACTTGAGGGCCACCACGGCCAAGCAGGTTCAGCAGCTAAGATTTGTTGAGTTTGAGGTATGGTTTCCACTGAGGAGGGATAAGAGAGCTTCAGAGGGCTTCTACACTCCACTGTAGGAGGATTTCTACAATGCCTATCTCAACAGTGGGGTAGTTTTTAGATCTCAGAGGGTGTGCCACATTGACTCTATAGTTGTAGCAGCTGGAGAGCACATTCGCCCCTACCTCACATATCTGCCGGGGCTATCAGGTTTGATTAGACGGACTGGTCTATATGTTCCATCTTGGGTTCGACAGTTCTATGCTTCCCTCTAGATTGACCCGCAGCATAGATATATTCACTTCGTATTCAGAGGAAGAGACTACCGCCTGACAAGCCAGAGGATCAGGGAGATACTGAGACTTTAGGAGCAGTCAGTCAGACTTCATGAGGTGTGCTATGGCCAGACAGCACCCCTAGACATCCTCATGGTGGCAACGTGCCCCTACTGACTTGGTCCATCACTGTTTCAAGGAGCCTTTTGGCGAAGGGTCGAGGAGGAACCCCAGTGACATTAACCTCACTGCTCATGTGCTTGAGGCTATTATGAGGAGGACACTGCTTCCTAGGATGGGATACAGAGAGGGCTTGACACGTATACAGTTGTGGCTGATCAACTCCCTGATGCAGCAGACAGTCTTTGATATTTGGGATCTTATTTTGTCAGAGATGGAGGACACTATAGCTGAGGGCTTCAGAGGACACAGGCAGTTACCTTATGCTCACTGGATCACATGGCTTATCCATAGGGCAGTCATAGTGAGGCCACCAGAGATGCTTGCCGAGTACAGTGGTGCCACCACAGAGTTTTCTGCCTATAACATGACACGGATGATCAGGCATAGTACACCTATAGCACCTAGTCAGCCGCGTCGATGTCCTGAGGTGCCAGAGTCTGTAGCCCAGCAGGATAATATTATTAGGGGCATTGCAGCTACTGAGGAGGAGGAGCTTGCTTAGTAGGAGGGTGTAGTCGTGAGCGACCCCAGTGATAGTTCTGATGATGACTACCAGCCCGTTCCTCGGATGCCTCCACAATGACATGATCATGAGGCCAACAGTTCTAGCTCAGCACCACCTGCCCTGCAGACAGACCCCGCTCTCCTTGCTATACTTGAGCGGATGAGGCAGGACCAGGCACGCTAGGCTCAAGAGACAGCTGCTATGTTTGCACAGTTCTAGACTTGGTAGGATGAGTTCCAGCAGCAGCAACAGGTGATCCAGCAGTAGTAGCTAGCTATTCAGCAGCAGACTTAGGCTCTACAGCAGCAGCAGTAGGCCATGCATCAGCAGCAGATACTCATGCAGCAGCAGCTCCTTAGATTTATGCAGCATGTAGTGACAGCCATTGGGGCTCCACCGCCACAGCCTTCGCCCCAGCTTGGTTAGGCAGCCACTAGTTTGATGACTCCAGCTTAATAGCCCAGTGGGCCTCAGAGTCAGGGACAACCACCAGTGCCGTTTGCTTCTCCTACAGAGTAGGTGTCCCAGTACTTTACTTCGCCAGCACTAGCCCCACAGTTCACACCTTTTCAGATGGGCTTCACACCGGCTAGGACGTCTTCGCTGCTTGTGCCAGAGACCACTGTGTCTAGGAGCCTTGGTGCTTCATTCAGCGAGTTGACAGGGATGCCCACTCCTCCATATCTACATGTCCCAGGTCCTTCTACAGTTGCACCTGTTACCGGGACTACAGAGACGCTTCCTTCCTCAATGACATCATCAGAGCCTACTATAGTCCTACCAGCTCAGTCTACATCAGCTCCAGTTCCTGATCCGACCCAGACTGCTACAGTACCGATTACAGCTATAGAGGGTCAGACTACTCAGAGCTCCAGATCAGATGATGATGCCAACCAGTTTTAGCTTGCTCCTCGTACTTCAGCGCCTGGCTCGTCCGCTACAGCCCCGCCGACTGACCCTTAGGTTTTGGTGTTTGATGCCAAAGGAGGAGAGGGATCGAGTATGATAGATTTAGGGGGAGCGACGTATTTAGGGGGAGCTTAGTTATCTTATTAGCTTATATATTACATTTGGAGTTTTTATGTGTGATACACTATTATGCATTCATCGTGTGTTTACTTTCATGCATTGAACCCTATATATGTGATAGTGATATCTATGTGATCGTGATATATGACATGTGTGCTCTCTACTTTGAATTACTTATATGTCATATCACTTGTGCACTGCTCATTTGCCTTTGCTTCCGCGCTTTACTTCGATGCAAATGAGCTTTATTACTTGTACTCATGCTTATTTCATATCTTTTGAGTACATCATGTTGGCTTGGTTCATATAAGCTTGACTAACACCTTTGTTCTTATTGACAAAAGCTTATATGATCCAAGCATGTTAAAAACCTCATCTCTTTCACATACTCGAGGTAGTATTGTCATCAATCACCAAAAAGGGAGAGATTGAAAACATCTAGGCCCCTAGTTGGGTTTCGGTGATTAATGACAATACATGATTACTGTGACTAACATGTGTTTTGCAGAAACAATTGAGTTAGGTCACGGTAATGGAGATCGATTGGGCAATCATGGTTGTTATGCCCCTACGATGGAAATCGTTTTGGTTTTCAAAGGATGGACGACAAGGTTAAGGATGGACTAGTTCTAAGTATCGATTGGAGTTGGAGAGACACTTAGAGTAGTTTAGGACTTTGTTTTTCTTTTGGCCATACTGTTAAGGGGGGTATGAACGGGTAGCTTGACCTAGGTGAGTCTAGTGAGTTAGGTGTGGTCAAACTTATCAAAACTAGCACTAGGTAGCTCCACAACAGCCCTTTGATCCAATGGAGCAAACTTCATTCACATATGTTCGAGAGTTGGAAGTGAGTGGAGGGTCAAATACTGACTAGACGCTGACTCCGGTGTGACCGGACGCTGGCTTAGGGTCCGGTCAGTTCATTTGACCAAGGTGAAAGCGTCTAGAAGTGACCGGACGCTGCGAGGTCATGCCACCGGACGCTGAGGGCCAGCGTCCGGTCGACTCCAGTAAGGTTCTAGAGAGGAAAAATCATGATCGGACGCGTCCGGTCACACTGTAAACACTGGAGTTCAGGGTATACTGACCGGAGCATCTGGTCAACATGACCGGAGTGTCCGATCACCCCGCAGAGGCACATAACGGTTCATTTTTTAGCCGGTGTTATAAATACAACATCCGCTCGTGTGTGGGGGTACTTTTGCTCATTCGAATAGCTGAGAAACACCTTAGAGAGTGACAAGAAGAGCAAGGTCCTAGTGAGGTGATTGAGATTTGAGAATCCAAAGAGAGACCTCATTAGTGAAGATCAAGAGTAGCAAAGTGTGCATCCACCTTCTCATTAGGCTTGTTGTGGTCAAGTGAGAGTCCGTGCTTGTTACTCTTGGTGATCGCCATCACCTAGACGGCTTGGTGGTGATTGGGAGTTCGGTGATCACCCGGCGGAGCTTGTGGGTGACCCAACTCAAGTTGTGAGCGGTTATGGGTGATTCACCACGACGGAGTGTCGAAGAATCAACCCGTAGAGAGCACTTGATCCTTGCGTGGATCAAGGGGGAGCTACACCCTTGCGCGGGTGCTCCAACGAGGACTAGTGGGGAGTGACGACTCTCCGATACATCGACAAAACATCGCCGCGTTCTTTCTTCTCTATTTACTTTGAGCATTTACTTTGTGCAATTCAATTCATGTCTTTATATTCTTAGAATTGTCATGCTAGAGTAGGATTGGAACTTAGGTTGCAAGTCTTTTGTGCAGTAGAACAATTAGAAACATCTTTTAGGCACAAGGGGTTAATTGGGCTAACCATAGGACTTAATTATTGTGAAGAAATTTAGAATTAGCCCAATTCACCCCCCCCTCTTGGGCATCTTGATCCTTTCAAGTAATATCCTTTATGTGTAGATATGACGATGGTCTTAACAATGACTACTAGGTATAATTACACTAATCAATGTATGCTTTGACTTATAATTAAGAATGACTTAGGAATTATTCCTCTAATATTCTACCTGACCATGCTAATGCCATACAGAGGAGTACTCTGAATGATTTATCATTACCATTGATCAATATTTATCATATATATATATATATATATCTTATCATATGACTTACCCCTGTTATGAGTAGAATATTGGTTATGGTTTACTTCTCCATCAATAGTAAAAGTTATCAATACATGTCCATGCTAGATCTTTCCTGTGATAAAAATATAAATAATGATACATGTAATACTCCCAGGTGAAGTGCTACAATGGTATATTATATGTGCGCTTGCAGATCCTTTTTATTCATATATTTATATATTCTTTCTAGTCACATAAAATGATAAAGAACTGCTTAGTATTATTCTAGTAGTAATGATATGTAGTACCAACAGCATCTCTGGCATCATCACTAGGGATGACAACCTAGTAAAGTAATGTTAGGAGATATATGTTTATAATAGGTGGCTACTAAAATAAATAACAAGTTAATAAATACCAACAACTTGGTAATATATGGTTCTTTTTTTTCTCGATCGGGCCATTCACCCGTTTTTCATTAAGAGGATCAACAGTCAAACGAGATACAAGTGTTCAAGCCGAGGCGGCTAGAGGCCACTTCCTAGTCTTGAACCTCAAATGGAAAAGAGGGATTGTATAGATTTAAACTCAAGGAAAAGGATGGGTCATCTTCCTTGAGTGTTGTAAGGATTGTGCATCGTAACTCTCTTTTCCTCTTAATGAAAAAAGACCATGCATTATTGTAACTTTTTCTTTCTTATTAATGAAAAAATATGCTTATCCACGGTCGTGAAAAAAAGGTGCAAGGTGCAATAAAAGGATTAAGCCCATATGGAAATAGTAAACATTATATTGTATTGGCTTAAATGTGTGGCTACTGTGTGCAACTGTTGTGAGGTTAAGAAAGGTGGAACTCAAGCCCACATACCAACTTGAGCGTTGTGGCAGGGACTTGTGCATTGGTGGCGGTAGTGAAAGTTTTTGCAGCTCCAATGCAACTGCAGCTGAGTCTTGTTATAAAAGGCTACAACTGCTGACCCATGAAGGAAGAGGAGTAAGAGACCAACAAGGTGTGGGAGTGAGAAGAGCGATGGTCTAAGACTACGAGTGACGGATTAAGTGGGGACAAAATAAAAAAGAAAGAAAGAAATTTTCGCTCTTTATAATATATTATATAGATATAAAAAAACTAAAATATAGACGTACCGACGTGTAAAGAAAACAAGGGCACTACATACAGGCCCGGCCCTGAGGGCGGGCGAGCGGGGCGGCCGCCCTGGGCCCCCCAGCCGGCAGGGGCCCTGCATGTATACGGTGTAGGAGTAGCCGACAAGCCCTGTCCTGTATACGATGTAGGATTAGTATGTTTTTTTTTTCTTGAAACGTGTAGCAGTAGTATCTTGGTGTTTGGCCGAAGTACCAACAAGTAGAGGCAGCTTATATGAGAGGCCACGAGGCCAGGAGCAACATGCGCATCAATTCATGGACATTACTGTATGCCTTGTATGGTATATATGCTTTGAGCTAGTTTTCAGTTACTAAATGTATTTTAAAAATTCCAACAATCTTCCATAAATGTATTTCAAAACAAATGCTTCCTCCGTCCAAGAAAGAATCAAACTATGGGATACGTGCCAATTAAAATGGTTCATATTTGACCAAGTTTCTATTGAATAGTATTCACATTTATGTCTTTAAATCAATTTGTTATGAAAATAAATTTCATAATTGATCTAATGGTATTCATTTGATATTATAAACATTGGCATCTTTTATCTATAAATTGGTCAAACTTAATGAGATACTAAAACATGACACTATACTAGAATTGCATTCTTTCTTGGATGGAGGGAGTACAAGTAATCCCAATAGCAAAGGCCTTACACTAGATAATAATTTGGACGTCAATGATGATAATAACCAGTAGGTGACAAGATAATTTTTTTGGAAGTGTATGGTGCAAGGAGAATATGTAATACATGTTAGGCAGCTGCTCTTAGCTTAGCATCCGAACTAAGGGCCTCAATTTTAAGTCTTGCCTTGGGCCCCCAAAATCTCAGGGCCGGACCTGACTACATACTAGAAACAAAAGAGGTAAATAAAAAAGAAAATACTGAAGAAAATGGAGCGTAACATAGAGGGCGGAAATGAGTGCGGAAATGAGTCATGGCCATGGACGAACGTTCCGGTCGTAGTCGCCTGTGATGCGGCGGCCAAATTACACGGGCGCGTGGTGGCCGTCATGATCGTCTGATAGCTCCATTGAATCGGCCGTGCAGCCTCAGATACAATCGTACCGCAGCGCCCATGCTCTCCAGCTTGTTGGACATCGTTGTTACCAGCCCAAACCATCGTTATCGATCTCGTCGGCTCGCAAGGTTATTATATTAGTGCCCAAATCCTCCTATTAGCTAGCTAGCCCAAAGAAACCTTTTATTTTTATCTGTAAAGAGGCTTTTCCGTTCCGGTGGAAGTTCACAATTTCACATGCAAGTGGCTCTCTCACTTGGATGGAAAGACGATGACTTCATAAAGCATCAGCAGTAGCAGTAGCAGTAGCAGCGCTTGCTTTGCTGCTGGCTAATTGCATTGCTGTTTGGGTGGATCCATCAATCATGCATGCACTAACGCCCGCGTATCTCTTTAGCCTTGTTCCCAGACATCGCCAACCACTAGGCGTCCGGATCGCCAAATTGAAGGGAAAAAGGCCTGGCCACACCGGCATAGGGCGTCATCGTCCTCGATCGGTCCTCCATCCTCCTTGAGCTCGCGGAGCACCTGACGACCATGCACCGTGCTTGACATGGAGAGCCACCGCGGCAAGCCGGCCTGCAACTTCCGTCACCTACTGCGCTCTGCGGATGGTAAAATGGCGCGGCTGCAGTCACTGTTATCAGCGAGTATGGAGAGCAACCACTCTCTGGGGTTTTGAACTTGTGATGTCGTAAGCGAAGCTGCTGCAGCATAGTAGAGCAAGCGATCAGTGTGTAAGCTCATGTCTAAAGTACTAGCAGAATTCATGCTTATCCATGAGGACGTATATGTGTTGGAAGCACCATGGCGACTTGACGAGCTGTGTGCTTCAAGAGCATCGATCGAGTTGGCTCTTTCAAGTGCCAACCACTCCACTATGGATACTGCATGATTAATATATTTGATGGAGTGTTAACACTTGTAGACACGTCATACTGCCGTCCCGTCAAGTCGTTAGTGACTTGGTGGGCTTTGCATCAACACTCTCTTAATGCTTAAGCTAAGGTTGCATTGGACATGGACTACTATTAAGACATATGAATAAAAAAATAACAATCATGATACCAAATTTGCAGTTTAAAAACATTTCACTGATAGATGGGCTCAGCAAATGAAAAATTACGACAATCCTGATGAAGGGCCTGTTAATTTTAGGCTTATACATCAATTTCTTATTTGTTTCCCTTAGATGAACATTTGTTTGTAATAATGATCATAGGTTGTATTCATCGAAGGACGCAGAAAGCCAAAACCTTTCCATTCTCAATAGAAACACAAGGGGAATTAAGCCGTCAGGGAAATTCAGTTTTCCAGCACTTACCGTAACCAGTAGAAAAAAAATTCATGCGGGAGATCTCTTAATAGCTAGTACTAGTAGACCTTTATTGTCCAGAAGCTGTTTTCTTCAGAGGCACAAGGTTACCACTAAAATTTTTTAGTGTTAATCCACACGCCCATGCAACTAGGTAACTCTGAGCGTGAGGTGTGACAAATCCACCATGTCAATATCATGGTGGATATCTCACACATCTCCTTCAAGAATCTGTTCATTACACCCTGTCTACAAATTTTGGCTGGTTGGATATTCTGAAAACAACAGTGCCACAATGAAAACAGCTGCTGAATTCTTCATTTCTTCTCCAAAAAGGAGAATATTTGCACTGTTGCTAGTTGCTGCTGACCTGATCATAATATTCGCAATCATGAGAATTTGCCCATCGACGCACCGCGTCCAGGCGTCCAACCTGAAACAAATCATCCTCATCCACTTCATTTGCTGCTAGCATCTTTGCTAGCTGACGGGCGCTGCATGCAAAGTGTATGCCCTACCTGATTCCCACTCCCACACATACGCACACAACAAACAGCCAGTTGGCCACGGAAGACGAGAAAGAAAGGAAAGAAGAAAAAGAAATATATATTCCCGTTTCCATTCACAAACTGATGAGCAGAAACAAAAAGGGAAGAAGCACAATCTTTTCCCAAGAAACAAAAGCCCTAGCGAAAGATCTGTTACGATATGTCGATATCGATATCGATCATGCTATTAATCCATTCCAATTAATCATAGCAAGAGTTACATGTAACTGATCTGAGAAAAATTACGGTCTCATCAGACCCGTTCTTCAGTTCATCATTTCATTGCAAAAATTGACAACCCCACAAAATTATGCTTGGGTCGGGGTTCTCTTGGAGACGGTTTCCAGCGTCACAAAGCACTGAGCTTCTCTGAGCAAACCAAGACAAAAATGTTCTGCCCTGTTCTGGCCATCATCATCATTCCACTCCACCGATCGAAAACCCAAAACAAACCTAAACTAAAATTCTTCAAAAAGTGAAAATCACACCTCAGGAATGTGGTGCTCCTCTCTCTCTCTCCGGCTCTCACTGTGCTCACCATTCTGTTCGGCATCCTTGATGTTGATGCTGGCCATGGCGACTTCTTGTACCTTCTTGTTGTTCTCCTCCTCGTCGCCCTTGCTGCTGCGGTCTCCGAAGGAGGACGCCCTGCTCGACATGGGCGTGGCCAGGTACGTCGGCTTCACATCCCCGGCCATGATCACCAGTATCTTCTCCTCCCATATCGGCGGCGGCAGGTCCGAGGCCGCTGGCTTGGCGCCGTCGGCGCCGGAGCCATCCTCGTCGCCCCGGCCAGCACCGCCCTCCAGGTACCCGGAGAGCTTCCAGTAGGAGCACGCGAGGATCAGCAGCGCGAAGGCTATGAGCCCCAGCATCGCGGCCAGCCCGCCGAAGAGGTACGGTACCGGCGAGTGCCAGGCAGAATGCGCGGCGGCGCTGCCGGCGACCGTTGGTGCGACCGCCGCCGCCGCCGCCGTCGCATTGAACCCTGCTCCTGGCCTCATTGTTTCTGCTGTCCGGTCCTCAGCTCGGAGCTTCTTGGCTTATACTAGCTTGTTCTTGAGAGCTTTTGCACCTGCTCTGCTTTGCTGTAATGGTGTGTGAGACTGCAGCGCAACGGGTAGAGGGTTATTTATAAGGAGGGAGAGGGGGGGAAAAGGAGTGAAATTTACCAGTGCTTGGGTGGATTTGCTAAAAGAAAAAAAAACATATAATAGGTTTATGAGGTCACTCAGCCACTTTCAGCAATGTTTATGCTACATGGTTTTAGCTTTTAGGGTGGTAAAATTTCATTAAGGACCTCGTGAAGATATAGCATTTGCTTTTTGGCAACCGTGGGAGTTGGGCACGGGGGTGGCCATGCAAAACGGAAAGGAAACCTATATTATGCTCTATGTTTCTCCATGGGGTCACTTTTTTGCTCCTTTTCTCAAATGTTTTGGGAGTAATCTAGCACTTGAGGGGTATTATTATATTGGACCATTGGGGAAACACTTATCCACAAGAATGATCTTCAGCTTTGTTAAGTTGCTACAGGATAAGGGCATCGTTATGTGTTATATCGCACTAAGAAAAGCATAGAGCACCACCCTTAAATAACAAGGATTTTGATCTTGCTGGGTTAGAACTTGACACAATGATTATCTATAGCAAAATACTTCCTGCTTATCAATATAGTATGTAATAGGTGTATGTTCATGCACAGTAGCGAAGCTAGAGTAAATTGTAGGAGGTGCACTTGCTTTATGGGTTCATAGGCTTGTGTTAGTGAGGATACATATATAATGAAATTTGAGTTGAAACCACTATTTTTTCATATTTTGGGGGTGCATTTGCACCTGCAAACTGCGTAGCTTCGCCCCTGTTCATGCATTGCGATCGCCATTCTCTTTAATTTTGTTTGCATGGCTGATTTTGTTCATTCTCACTTATAACCTGTGAGGAACAAAGGTATTCGCTTGGATATTCTTCAAAGACTGGTTAAGCACGAAGGATAACCTGCTGCACAAGCATATTTTGGAAGATTCAGTTTGCCAACGATGCAGTCACACGGTGGAAGATAGGCAACATGTGTTCTTTGACTGCTCTAAGCTCGAAAATATGGGACTGCATTGCTCTTTCCTCTGTTTCCACCATGGATATTGTAGACATCTGGTCGTTGCCGTCGATACCTGGCTTGGATGCGACAGTTTGGTCTTCTATCCTCTTGGCGATTCTCTGGCGTATCTGGGACGCCCGAAATGGTATTATCTTCAGAAATGAAAGGCACACAGCTGACAATGTGGCGTCTCGTGTTTGCGATGACTTGGATTTGTTAAGTCTTCCATGGTTCCCGGTCTACGCTGATGGCGCTCTTTTCTTCGTGCATGTATTTCGGATTTGTCTATGGGAGATCACTGAATCTTCCTTGTACTAGAACTTCATCCTGATTATCAATATAATTCCAGGCGGGGAATCTCTCCCCCTCCGTAGTTTTCTTTCAAAAAAAACTATGAGGAACAAATAATTGTTCTTGTTCTTTCTTAATTATAGTTAAGAATCAAGTCGCATCATGACTGATGACTCCATGAGGGGTTTGATTACTTCTGCAGGTGTTATTAACTAATCTTGAACTTCAGAACTTATCATGCACTATTTCATGGGAAATCTCTCTCTCCCTCCCTTCCCCCCCCCCCCCCCCCCCCCCCCTTCCTTCCTAGCGAAGAACAATGTGAGATTCTGTTCATATTCTACTTAGATTCCTGGATACAATCTTATCCGGATTGAAGGCTAGGGAGCACTTACCAAACACTATAATTACTTTTTTGACGCAGCTCTTGAACCTTTGAAGACTTTGAGGGCCTATAAGACACAAGAAGAAGAAAGGCTGGGACACACATTAGCAACTTGCTCTGCCCTTTATGGACAACTTTTTTTTTTTTGAAAGGACGGCAAAAGCTTTGCCGCAGATTTTATTAGGCGATATAAAGAGAAAAAGAGCAAATACAACTCCCTATTTACACCCAGCGTCCCCTGCTAATCAAAACGGAAACCAGTAAAACGGCAGAAAAAACAACTATACAGGTAAAAAAAACTTAGACTAGGGACACTCCGAAAACAAGAACCCTGGCCCAACTGAAGAAAAGGTCTACTGCTAGTTCGTCGTGTTATGAATTGGAGCCGTCGCCAAAGAAAACTGACTTTTATCATCTTTGCACAAACTTGCGACTTGTCTTGGGCTCAAACTTTTTTGTTGAAAAGTTCGCCTATTCCTCTCTTTCCAGATATTCCACCAAAAATAGATTATGATCCCGTCGAAGCACCGTCTTTGATTTTTGTCAACTTTTCTCCTACATCTTCGCCAGTAATTATGAAGCGACCCGGTTGTGTTTATGGAGCTTAGGTCAGTTAAACTGAACCATATCTTGATCAACTCCCACACTTCCTTAGTGAAAGGGCAATCTTTACACAGGTGCGTTGGTGTCTCTTGATCATTTGTACATAGTTTACAAATGGGGTCATCTGTCCATCCTCGCTTTGTCAAGTTATTTGCGGTCAAATTTTTTTTGTGCATTAGTGTCCATGCGAAGAATCTACATTTCGGTTCCGTCTTGGCCTTCCAAATTGGCATAATTCTGAGCTTGGAAAAGGTCCCCTGGAACTGAATTTCATAAGCGCTTTTTGTTGTGTACTCTCCACTTTCTGTCCAACGCCATCTTATATCGTCTTCCATATTGTTGGTCAACTGCGTATCCTTGATGGCCTCCCAAAGGTCGGCAAATTCAGAGACCTGTGCATGTGAATTCGGAGGATATATGTGGTCAATCCATCTGTTATTTTCTAGAGCCTTCTGCACTGAAATCTTCTTCCTGTGCGTCTTCTGCGATTGTTTTTGCTGAAGCGCCGTTAATCCATGACGAAGTCCAGAACAAAGCTGTTTTTCCATTGCCAATATTTACTACGGTCGATGCGTTGAAAAGCTCATGATCGTTCTTGTCGCATGGGACTTCCAGGTTTGTCCATGCTCTTTCCTTTTATTTCCACTTGAACCATAGCCATCTCAACCTCAAAGCTCTTGTGAATCTCTCTAAATCCATGATACCAATCCCCCCCTTTTCCTTTGGGAGGCAGGTGGTGGGCCAGTTTATAAGTGAATGTCCCCCGGTAACGTTTTCTGGAGTTTCACCTCGCCAAAGAAAACTGCGGCGTAATCTGTCAATCCTTTTGAGCACCCCTTTCTGCGCCTAGAAAACTGTGAAGTGGTAGATTGGAATGGAGGAAAGAACTATTTTTACTAATGTTTCCCTTCCAGAGGTTGACAATAATTTTCCTTTCCATCCCGGCAGCCTGGCTCCATGCATGTTGATCAGATCAATGATGAGCATAGCAACGGGAATGGACGGATTCAACTGTTTTGTCTAACCCTTTTTTTTAACCTTTTCCGAGCCCTTGTTTGCTCTTCTCTATTTCACGTATGCTCAGTTAGTCAATGGGCTCTAGAAGAAAACCGTTTGCACTGGTCCCTGAATCTCTGTTTCCTGAAACGTGCATGGCTGGATTTTTGTTTGTTTTTTTTTTTTTGCAAAGGGAAAGGGAGATTTATATTAAATCTTGGATAGTACATTCACAAATCACACACGAAAAAAATCTGAAATAAAAGATATGTAATATTCTATCCAGATTATTGCATCTTCTTAGTGGCTT